>NC_079977.1:18855907-19167616 GCF_029852145.1 Microplitis mediator | reverse complement strand
GCGGAATAAACTAATAGCATTTCATCCTCGGCATTGTAGTACGGGTCTCAGGGCCATTCTAGTCCACCGTGCCTGCTATGCATACGTGTGAGCAATACAATAGCTCCAGCACTATACAGTATAGTAAATAACGCTATCCTTCTGGGACTCAAAACAATACTGTTTTGGAATATTCCACATACTATTTTAGTACCTGTCTTGAGACCATACCAGCATGGTGTTGAACACCATCTATTTCTTGCCGTGTAGTATCTTTATCAATTATATTTAATAAAATGTTAGCTTACGTACTTAACACACACTTGTAGCCTCGAACGACGTAGTTGGGTCTGCATTGACACTCGTAATCATGACAAACAGAATTTTCGGGCGTACATGGTTCATTATCACATGTTGCATTGAATGCTGGTGCACATGTCCTATTGTTTATACTATAATGGAAATCAACACATCTACAATGATTAGATTGAGAGCATGTTGAATGATTCATATATGTCTCGCAGTCTGAAGTACGTTCACAAGCCATTCCTAAGTATGCTGTATTATTAAAAATAAATTAAAATAATTTTGAAATAGAAATATTGATATTCATTACTTCTTATTTAATATTGGGTGACAATGATAAGAAATATGCTGTTTGATGTCGAAATCAAAATTCGCACAATTTTTCGCAGCGGTTAGTGGTTCTGATTTGTTATAACAATGCATTTCAGCACTTCATGGAATTCATGGACGACAAATGCGCGACTGAATGGCTACTATTTGCTGACGAGACTTCCAAAAGACAATTGCTACTGGGGCTATTAGAAAATTGGATTTGAATTGAAGTTAATATAAAATCAATAGAGAGTCAGCCCTTCCCCCCAGCTGATACAAATTATCGATGAGTTTAAGGTCATTCAATAGTAAAGGTTGTTTTGAGAATTAGTGTTTGTTCGTTAACGTGACTAGTATTTTCAGACTACACATGCCTATTCCAAGCCCTCTATCCTGCATCTAGAAATTAATTGAGCTTGCGCACTGAACATTTGTTGTAACGATTCAATATATACCCACATATACCCATATAACAATCTTACAGAAATCTAGCACAAGCCTAGTCACGAGGACACTAGTTGTCAAGGTCTTTATATAACTATGGATTTTGCTGCAGACTCTGGTACAAAGTAAAGATTGCAAGTCTTGTACAAGGCTGAAATAAAACATTGTGTTCTGTTGTAATTCAAGGATTGTGCAAGAATATGTGATATATCTTGCTCAAGGTGTATTGGACAGTGATTTGAGCTCATTTTGCACCAAAAACTTTTTGCACATACTAACGTATATCTTGCACCAGATCTGCTTAAGAAGAGTAATATTCCACTATCTATCTTACTTTTGTCTCTGTCACTTTATCCCTCCATTGGCATATGATACGAGATCCCGGGGTAAAGCGTAAGAGATAGAAGTGAGATGCATAAATAGTGTGACATGGTACTTCTTGAGCAGATCTGGCGCAAGATATGTGTTCGTGTATGCAAGAAATTTTTGGTGCAAGACTCGCTCGAGATAGGAGTAAGTAATTTTACTAAGAAATCTTCAAATTTCATTTCTACAATATCATGTTCGCTAATTCTTGTGATTATTGCCTAGACCAGTACTTTGCGATAGAGATCGTTATATAGATACGCTTGAAGGTGTTTGTACTAATCGCCTAAGGTATGTATGGCCAACTAAGACCGAATAATGGATATATTTTGTTACGACTTACGTTCTTTACATTGAGTATTTGAAATAGTCATGTCTAGTGGTTTGCATTTACACCAATTATCGATGCATACTGAGTGATCCACTTTACACTCGTCATCTGTTTCGCAATATAAATTTAATAGTGGTAAGCATGAAGTTTGATCATCATTAGACAGTGTATTCGATGAGCAGCTACAAGTTTTCATTAAAGAACAATAAGAAAATCTTATTGGCTTACAATGAGAATCAATTTCACAGAGTGAGCCTATCAAGTCTGAAATAGTGAAAAAATATCGATTATAATAAATACATCACAATTTTACTTGAATCGTTACACACTTACTTGGTAAACATTGAACATTGGATTGTTTCATGTAACCTTCATTGCATTGACATTCATTATCAACACAAGAAGAATGATCTGCTGCACATTTTTCATCCTTCCAACAGAATGTTCCCAATAATGGTTGGCAAGATGTTTTATTCACCATAATATTATTTGATCTACAGATACAAATTTCATCTTTCGAACACTTTGCATGCAATATGTCACTGCAATCTTGGTCATTTTTACAAGAAGTTCCTAATAACGCTGCATTTAAAATAAAATCGTTTTACGTCGTTGATGATTAATTATCGTTATCAAATATATCTTATAAATCTTTATCAAAAAATTAAAAAAATTTGAGCAAAATTGATTTTTTAAGTTGAACTAGCAGTACTTCAACATCTAAATCGATGTTTAAGCCTAAACATATTATTAGTACAATCAAAACTTTGACAATATAACGAACAATTTTAAGTTTTCTCTAGAAAAAGAATATCAAACTCAGAAGTAGATTTTAGAAAATTTATTTTCATCTTGCGTGAGTATTTTGAAAAATTTTGGCTCAATAAATGCGTAAGTGATTTTCATCAACTCACGAATGCCACCCTTATAGGAAAATACAAATCAGCACCAATGAAAGACTCTATTCCATTAGTTTTTTCGCGCACTAATGGGCTACCTTGCTTAAACAATCCGATAGATTCTTATAGTTGTATGTAAAAGGTCCTATACTTAACTATAGCACTTCTTATTCTTAGAAAATCTCTTTGGGAATTTATGAGAATCTATTGAATTCTATAAGATTTTCTAAACAAGGTAAGGTCATTAGTGCCTGTAGTGCTATTAGTGTTGCAAGATCCATCAGTACTCCAATTAATCAACACTAATACACCACTATTATCACTAATCGCATCCAATAGTGTAGTAATATTCACTAGCCACAATACTAATGGTCACTTATGATTACTCATAAAACACTTATCAACACTAATGAATATTCAATAATGTTCATTAGGTTTTTTCCGTAAGGGTAGTTATTGTGGTATTATGGTTATGACACTAAAAATCCGAGGATACTAACTAAGAACTAAAAGATCTATCAGTAATCAGTCACCTGTTGCCATACAAAAGAAATCATTTCCAGACATTTTCGGCTTACATGTTAAGTCACTATCACAACATGCTGGTCGATGATGAGGGTTACACTAAAAAAGTTCAAAAAATTCAGTTTAGTATTGTCTTGTTCATTATATGTATATATATATATATATATAAATATATATGAACATAAATAAATACTGTTTCTTTATAGTTGGCACACTTATTAACCCCAGTTCCATGATTTGCTTCTAATTGACAAATGCATATTGTCAATACAGCTAAAATTACGTGCAATTTGTAAACTAAATTGTTTATCAACATTTTCTGGTAATTTCATCAATTGTACTTTGTAGAGTAAAGACAAGCAGAAATAAAATATTTAATTTCTTTTACAGAAAAAAAATTTTAACAATTATCGTGCACAGAAATTACAACATTGCGGTTATTTTTTGTTTAATGTGATTATTATACCTATAGAATGGAGTCATACTTAGCTTCATATCAGAAGTTAATGACGTTGATTAGAAATAAAATAGACGTCTTAACAACAGTCGTCAAAGCTACTCGGCAACATTTGACAAATTTTGAAGAAAAAGATATAATATCATTTAGTGACCTTGTAACAAGACACACTATAGAAGAATTAATTACACGTAATATTTTATTGTCTTCGACAATGATGCCCATTTTACTTCAAAACTAGAATTTTCTATTTTTCAATTAATGATTTCGATAGTGAATATTTGAAAATAAAAATAATTTACATAAATTTTAATTTGGGTGCACGGTGATCAACTTGCCCCATCATTTTTTACAGATCGTAACTAAAAATTTGAGGAAAGGAAACAACACTTGAGAATCGCAATCACGATGTCTCATTTTGCCTTAGTTGTTTAAAATTAAAGCGACAAATAACGGAAAAAAATGTCAACTTAGTAGACTTTATTAAGCATTACAATATTACACTGATGAAATTGCAACATCGTTATCGTACGGAAGAATGTCCTTCACCTGGCACACAGGGTCCACCTTTATTTAGGTTTTCTTTCTGATTAACGATACGCACATATTATTAGCAACGGCAATGAAGTTTGGCTTGCATTGACACCTGAAATCAATGCAAGTAGAGTTCTCGGCCATACATTGATCATCTTTCCAACAATATCCGTTTATAATTGGCAGACATGTTGATGGTCCGATTACTATATTACTTCATGCACAAGCACAATTTCCTTTGGGTAAACAAGTGGAATGCCATGAATCACTGCATTCCGTAACATCAGTACAAAAACTAAGCAAGTGAGCTGTAACGACCAATTAACGATGTATAAATTTGATTACCTAACTTTCTGATAATTTTGATAATTTTATATATTGACATCGATAAAATAGTACTTACTTTCAACACATTTGTCAATTGATACTGCCGTGTGATACTTTTGCATCGACATCGATTACCAAAACAGTGAAATGAATCAGAATAACAATCGCCATCATCTGAACAAAATCCATTTAAAGTCGGTACACAAAGCAATTTATCAAGCGCAAAATAATTCATTTTACAAGCACAGAAATTATCTACTGAACATTTTGAATTTGTAATTTTTTTACAATCCGTGTCTCGTGAACACAACTTTCTCAGCATAACTGAATGAATAAAAAATAAAAATTAACATCTACTTAATACAACTGAGTGATGACTTAACTACAGAAAATCAAAAATATATTTGGAGTTAATTGTCACAAAATATATGTGCTGTTCTTAACGCTTTTAGGGTTATGAATTGTTCGTCTATGTCTTGGCCAGAAGTAGGCACATCGGTCATGGATCGCCCTCATGCAAAAAAAAATAGTTAAACTTATATTACATTTAATTATATGCAATTAGATAATTATATATAGTTGTGTGTAATTTTATATAATTACTTTTGTGACGTATATACAATTATATATAATCATGCCATCTTACAAAAATGAGCAATAAAATAGATGCATTCTGAAGAGCATAGAGTCATATGTAATTATCATTTATATACCCGAGTGAGTCTATAAGATCAGATATGGTTATAGATGATCATATACAATTATGTATAACTATAAATAACTCAATTTAAATATTGAAATTATGCCGGAACTTTGTATATAACTAGAAGACTTTTGCGTGCTGACGCGCACCCATTATTTTTTTAACTTCCCCCTAAAAAAATTAAAAATTTTCAAAAATTCGGGAAGTTATTGGTTTCGGTCCGATTTGCAAAAACCGAATTTCTATCAGATTTTGACGTTTTGCGGTTCTAGGAAGCTATCCTGACTAATTTCACGATGATGTCCGAGTGTACGTATGTCTGTATGTAAATATTCATAACTCTTGAACGGACAAACCAATTTTGATCTTTGAGGTGTCATTCGACGCGGCTTGTTAATATCTTGAAGCTGTAAAAATTTGAGCTTAATCGGTAGGATGCGTTCGGAGATATATCAAAAATAAAATTTTTTCAAAAATGTTTTATTTGGAAAATTTTTAGTTTGCTCCATGGATTGATTGCAAAATCTAATCAGCTCTAAAACTTTATAAGCCGCATCAAAAGCCACCTCAACCATCAGAATCGGTTCATTTGTTTAAGAGAAACCGTTGACGAAAGAATTCAAAAAAGTTTTTTTTTTGGTTTTCTTGAAATTTCTGAAAAACGACCGGATAAATCAATTTCAAAATTTGATCAGCTTTAGAACTTGATAAAACACGCCGATTTCTACCACAACCGTCTTAATCGGACAATTCGTTTACGAGATATTGTTGATGAAACAAATCGTGAAAAACGTTTTTTTCGGATAACTTCAACAAAATCGAATCATTCGATTTCAAAATCTAATTAGCTCTAGAACTTAATAATCCACGTCGATTGCTACCTTAACCATCTCAATCGGTCAATTCGTTTGAGAGATATCGTTGAAGAAAAAATGGTGAAAAACGTTTTTTTTCGATAACACCAGCATACAAAAGTATTTTCGAGATCGAAGATCTCGAAAATGTATTCACAATAATGTTTTCGAGGTTCTTGAGCTCGAAAACAGCGGGAAGTTTTGGGACTGGCCCGCAGGGTCAACTGATAGACCGATTTTTTCTCTTGTAATGATTTGATAACTACCTATCATGCTCCCTTTATAAAAAAAGTCGTTATAAAACTATTCATCATGGTCACTCAATGTCCAATCAGCCACTCACATTACCATCCCTATAGCAACCGTCGTCATGACAACAGAAGTCTCCATATCAACCGTTGCCATGACAACGGCTTCCTTAACAACAGTTGCCATGCTAACAGTCTCCTTAACAACCGTTGACATGACGACTATAAACGGTGACATAACACCAACTTTTTTTGGATAAATTGTACATAACTGTAGTATATATGATTGAACATGATCATATATAGTTTATAGAATCATTACTTTCCGGCCTTGAAAGTCATATCTGATTATGTATAATTATATATGATTATATATAACTACGTATGGTTTTAGCCAATTATATATAATTAAATATTATCATTTTTCTCGAATTGCAAGTATAACTAATCTGACCTCATTACAAGAGGGTTAATTGACTAATTTTTTCTATTTATTTATTCAAAAAAATTTTTTAATGTACAGTCTGCGTCACCTGAATAGCCTCCCCGGGAAAAACAAATCATATATAACCATTGATGATAATTGGCAATATATGGCCAGATATGACTATCTGTAGTCATATATGATTATACATTTCCAATTTACATATTTGGCCATAAACAGTCATATATGACCTTATATAGTGCTATATTTTCAAACAAAAAAATTAATAAAATGATGAGAAAAATAAAATCATAACAATGAAATGTCTCATGTAATCTAATAGTCTCTGAAGTAGGTTATTATTTTTTTTCTTCGATGAAAAATCGCGGCGTTAGGGGCTCGATACTGGGTCCTTTAGACTCGAAGTTTGGCGCGCTAACCACTACGATGAGTGATGAACGTGAAATACAAAGTCTTTTGTATTTATTTAGATACAGTTGAATGGCCATACACAACCATATGTGATTATATATGATTCGATTTTCCTGGGATTCTTTAGAACTACTTTGAATTTTATTAAACTTTTAAAACCACATAGATTTATGAATTATTGTTTGTAAGCAAAAATGGATTGCCGAAAATGAAGATAACTTTAGATTTAGCTTAATCTAATGAGAACGACAAAGATTGGAATTTTCCGTGAGTTTAACCCTTTAGAGTCTGACCTTGAAACCCCACTCTTCGGTCTGGCGGAGCCCGATAGAATTAGAAAGAGCGCGAAGCAAATGTGTCAGGGCCGTATTATAAGAGAAAAAATTTCACCTAAGCGGGAATTGAAAATTATTTAATTTTTAATTTTTTATTTATTAAATAATAAATATCGAAGGACTTAAATTCGAAGTAAGAACAACATTTGGTTTCATTATAAATATATTTAAGTAATATTGCAATTACATAGCAATGTATAAAATTTTTTACATTTTTCTAACCTTACTTTTGGAGACTATTTCCTCACGTCAACAATACTAACTACGGTTCTGTCGATGAACGCAGCGCGAGATTCAAACGAGTGGAAGGGTACTCACAGACACACTACTACTCTCACATGTCACTCATACAAGCTCACGGGACTCTACGATTCGCGCTCTCCCCACTAGTCTCACACGGAGACGTTTCGAGATCCTCTGACTCTAAAGGGTTAATCTGCATTGATCAAAGTAGATGTATCCAAATTAATTCAAACTTTTGAGGATCTCTTCGATCTATAATTCTATTTTAGCCATTTATGTGTCCAACTTAAATGTTCTTTAGCAAATAAAAGTCATGCTGATATATGTTTTTGATTCAAAGCCGGTTTCTTCTTCAGTTTTTATTCTCTTTAGATGTTTTACCAATCTTATCACTCTTGTTACAGTTGATACAGATGTCGAGTATGATTGTCAGCAAGATGACGAGCAAGATGGTGGGCGATACTCTCAGCAAGATGTCAAGCGAGATCACCAGCAAGATGTCGAGCAAGATGACGAGCAAAATCGTCAGCAAGATGACGAGCAAGATGGTGGGCGATACCATCAGCAAGATGTCAAGCGAGATCACCAGCAAGATGTCGAGCAAGACGACGAGTAAGATCGTCAGCGAAATTGTGAACATGCCCGTTAGCTGGACGACAAGTGAGACCATCAGGAAGATGTCAAGCAAGATTACCAGCAAGATGTCGAGCAAGTGGAATTCCACGGGAAATTATTGCCATAATCCACAAAGGAACTCATATTAGTCTCCTATATAGATTTTGACTTGATATAGACTCCATGTAGGAATCCATGTAGGAATCCACATAAGGAACAATGTAATTTCTGATATTGATTTATAACTGTGGACTTTTTGATGTGCTAAGGTGACCCACACCTCCAAATGACGATCACAATGGCGACTGGTAAGGATTACATGTTAGGCGCCACCAAGAGTTTTTTTTAATTGTTAACAGTCAGCCCATCCTCTTGGTACTGAGTCAGATCATTAAGCTAGCTTATGTATAATGAAACTGCCAGGGTCGGGTGTCCACCCTTTTCCTGGTCACCAGGAATAATTAATTGAAGGATAAGAAATTTGATTGCCTATACTCAGTGTGTAAAATATTAACTTAAAAACTACATTAAATATTTAGTTTGCTGGATCGGGATGGTGAAAGAAATAAAAATTCACTTATTTGGTGTATTGTCCATATTTAATAAAAATAAATCACAGATAATAGCGTAGAGTACAAGAGTCGATCACGAGTTCATATTAGAGCACTTATTGAACATTATTCGATTGCATTTGAGTTTAATTGAGTTTTATATAAATTGCATGGCACCGTACACATGAACATTATTATATACATATAGAGCGTAGTTGAAGATCGAGTTTGTTGAGTTTAATGAATACGAGTTTATAAATTTACACGGCACCATACACGTGAATTAATTTATACAAAAGAGCGCAATAAAGAGTAAATTATTAACAATTAATGATTTACAAATATCATCAATAGTTCGAGTATACATTTTTGTCACAATTAATTTTGATACGCGACATTGAGAACGAGTAAGAGCCGAGTATGAACTTAATAGATGCTTAGCGAGCCGAGTCTGAACGTATAATAATTACTTTGCAGTCACAAATAAAATTTGATATTGATTTTTGAGATTAAGATTACTGGATGACTGAATGATGACATCAGTCACACTGGTTGGCATCGAGTACGAGTAAATAATTGAGCAATGAGTAATAAAGTAAATTGTAAATTGAAATAAATTATTTGTGGCTGCAAAGTCACGTGATGGCGAGTATGTGAATAGATATAGCCCGCACGTTAGTTTAACACGCGGTCACCACAGCAATGAGCACAGAGTTTATATATGACAAAACAGATATAATTGAAGAATATAGATGATGACAAATACATGGTGTATCAGCGAGTTACAATTAGAATGATGTACTTGATAGTGTAGAGTAATTAACACGATGTAATTGAATTACAATAAAAACTGGTAGCACGTGGTGTTCTATCACAAGTGTTGTAGAGTAATGCCAGTTGCCGCGTAGCTGGCTATCGAGTTGAAATTCCGAGTATCAGAGGGCGCGTCGATAGCAGCACCTCTGGTATAGTAGAGCGTAGAGTTGTCAAGTGTTCTGGCGCGAACATTTGAAATTTACGCAACACAGTGGTTATAATATAAACAGTAAATCAAACATTGATTTTATTAAATTGAAGCATTAAATAGAATCTACGTCACTCTATAATGTTAAGAATTCGATTCTGATAATATTAAACGGACTCTACTTCACTTACTATAACATGTGCCCAAAATGGCGGACTAAAACTCATGCCCACATGTCTGACTCACTCTCACACATCTTACAAGTATAAATTTACCCGGAAAACTAATTACAATGACAATACTTCAATTAACGGTTTACCTCGCGTACAACACACTTATATAATCTTACTGCACACTTGTGATCCCAAATCCAAGGCAAGGTGTCCAGGTGTCTATCCTTTCTGCTCGAGCTAATCCAATACCTCCATAGCGATATAACCTTCCTAGTTCCCTTGATACAATATTTACCATAAGCTAAGTAAACAAGAGCTTTCCCGCCAACCAAGACTTGTCCAGCTCTCGAATCTAAGATGACAGTGATACAGCTGAGGTTATCGTGATATGTGGCAAGTTGCACCGCAATCCGAATATGGCGTCTGCAAATGATGACAGAAATCGAGGCTTCCTAGGGCTGATGGAAAAGAAAGTCCTTCCAGGATGGTGTCCAGTCGACGAAAAGAGAGAGGCCGAGTGTTCCCGACTTTTATGAGCTGGTGGAACGCCCGCTATAGTTTGGACTTGCACCCTCAAAGCCTTCCTCAAGATCTTGACTTAAGTAAATGACAAGAACTGGATTTAAATTATTATGAATTCTGTAGCCAAGCGCGCAGTCGTAGTATGGCTAACAAGGCAAATTCAAACAATACAATAGAGAAGATGTAATATACATTTCCCGGTTAAAGATTCTCGTTTAGTGTGGATTTCCATGGGAAATCATTGTAAAAACCCACACTTGAATTTTCACTAGATTTCCCCAGGGTTTTGGGATGACGTGGATTCCCATGGAAAATAACGTAAGAATCTATAGAGGGATCGATATTTGATTTCTATAAAAACCCATATAAACATCCATTCGACAACGCCATGGACGAATCCGCATAGGAATCTACGCTTGATTCCCACATGGTTTTTGTCTATAAGGAAGCCTGCAAAAGTTCTAGGACCAAATCAATTATTTTCCTGCCAGTATTTGCTATCATCTGACCCTAGACCAGTCTAAAAAAATCGGAGGATGGTACTTATTAGGCACAATGAAAAAAAAAAATCCCCAACTGACGTACGGACGAGATGCCCTGAGACAAAATGAGAAATAATAATAGGTTTTTTTTTATGTTTTTACATTAGTAGTGATTCAAAATGTAATTAAATTTGAAAAATGTTTATTAAACAATAAAATTGCCACTATACGCGTCATCAAAAACAACTTATTTAATGAAGTAATTATTATTATTGAGTATTACAATCATTTTCTATTATCAACGCATAGAACACCTAATCTGCAAAAGCAAATTCGAATGGTCTGTAAGGTCCACTATTATTCATATTTCATTTCAGTTAATTAATATGCAACGGTTATGAGCGACAGCAACGAAATTTGGTTTGCATTGACAGTGGAAATCAATGCAAACAGAGTTCTCAACCATGCATTGATCATCTTTCCAGCAATATCCATTTAAAATTGGTAGACATGTTGATGTTCCGATTGCTCTATTATTTAATGCGCAAACACATTTTCCTTCGGGTGAACAAGCAGAATGCCATGAATCACTGCATTCCGAAACATCAGTACAGGAACTAAGTAAGTTTGCTGTAACGACCAATTAATGAAACACAGTATATTGTGTGACAAGAGATGGAATAAGACAATTTCAGGCTAGGGTGAAGTTCGCTGCTCGAACCGTAGACGAAAGCTTACATCACCCGCAGTCTGGAATCATGTTTCATCCTGAGTCACACACTATATTTTCATGATTGCTTGCATCGGAACTGCAAGACTCGGTTTCAGCAGCCAGTAAGAAACAAGTTAATTTCAAGCCGATGATGCGGAGAACTGTTAGAAAATAAGAAATCTGTGACTTTCAGTCACTGATAAGATAGTAAATACGAGGAAAATATTATTTTCACTCACTTTTAGTAATTTTATTTGGTTAATCGATACTTTTACTTGAAAAATGAATTGAGTAAACTAAAGTGACAATCAAACAAATGAGAGTAATAAGGTTGCGGATAAACACGAATGTTTCTGCCTACTGTTTGTGAATTACAAATTCGCTAGTAATTGTTTGCAGCATTGGCTATGAACTAGCTTGTTTCGATAGGCTGTAGAGACACTCAAATTTGAAGTTTCGATGCTGGTATCATGAAAATAAATTTAATTGCTGGATTTCCTAATAAACTTCATGATTTCTCCAATTAAACATGATTAAATTGTACTCACTTTCAACACATTTGTCAACGGATACTACTGTGTAATTACTTTTGCATTGACATAGATTATCAGAACAACGAAATGAATCAGAATAGCAGTCGTTATCATTCAAACAAAATCCACTCAAAGTTGGTAGACAACGAAATTTATTAACTGCGAAGTAATTCACATCACAAGTGCATACATTTTCTGCTGAACATCTTGAATTTTTCATCCTTCGACAATCCGTATCCATCGAACACTTTTTTCCTAACGAAACTGAATACAGTATTGAAAGAGTATTATAAAATGAAATACCATGAACAATTTATCAATGCATTGTTGAAAATCAGAAAGTGGGTCAAAGTCAATTTTCACGCTGAACCCGTCTCAATTTTCAGACTTATATGAAAATAAATCTAAGTACCGGTTGACCGAACAGAAGCCAGCGACAAAACTTCCCGTTGATTCCGAGCTCCTTCAGCTTGAAAACAATTTGGTTAAAATACATATTCAAGCTGGAATACATATTCAATACGTTTTTATTTATGTGCTCTTTGAGCTGCAATGAGCGGTTGTTACTATAATGTCACGATTTCGCTTAGTGAGTCTTGAATTAGATCAGAGCATCAATATGTAAAATATCCCAGGTAAGTGTAAAATACAGTGATTTTTCTCAAATTTTTGCAATTATGTTACGTGTTCTGATGAAACAATTGCAATTAAATCTGTAGTGATCAACAGAGACTATAAATAGAGTAAACTTGGTTCAATTTTAGGTAGATTTAATAAATTACATTGCAAGTCATCAAGGAAATATGAGGACAATTCACATGTTTTAAATGTTGCCTCGCCGATATCGTGTGAACTAATAGACCGATTTTAACGATCGAGGCATTATTCGACACGATTTTCAGTCTTTAACGCGGAAAATTTTATTGAAATAAACAATTAGACGAGATTGATTTGATTCAAAAAAAACAACTACATGAAAGTGTTTCGGTAACGAAATCTCGTAAAAAAATGATTCAATTTCTAGGGTTGCAGTGAAATGAGTTTCTTGAGCTCAAAAACAGTGGAAAGTATCGAGGCTGGCCTGCGAGGACAACCGTTGCCCAGACTTTAATTCTTTTTTTTTTATTTTTTCAGCGAAAAATTAATAATATCTAGGATGATTTTTAATGTTTTTCAGCATTTCTTGATCTGTACTAAATATTCTGACAGTTATAGTAGCTTATATTCGAAATTAATGTTACATTCTGTATATAATTAAAATTCAAAATTAGTACTTATACTCACTGGTTTCACATTCATAATTAGAATGCGGCAAGTAATCGAAATCACACTGACATCTATTTGATAGACAAACTGAATTCTTGACATAGCAATCCTTGTTCCTTGAACAATGACCATCCAAAACTGGTGCGCATTTTGTGCTCGTCAATGCAATATGATTAGCTTTACAAACACATTTTTGATTAGAACACTCGTGTCCCATTCCCAGGCAATCGTCATTTCCATCACAATCTTGAGGAAGTCTTACTATCGAAAAAATAGATGATCCGCCAAAAGAAACTTTTGTCATAACTTAAAATATTTTATAACTGTATTTGAATTCTTACTTGGTATACATTCAGCATTCATATGTTTGATGAAATTAAAATTGCATTGACATTTATTATTAATACAAATAGAATTCTCAGTAGTACACCATTTACTCGTTGTACAAAATTGACCGAGAGGCTGCACACATTTTGTGCCGGTTATTGCAATATGATTTGCGCTGCAATGACACCTCGTTTGCCTCGAACAGAACGAGTTTGGAATGTGTTCACAGTCTTTATAGTTCTGGCATAGAGTGTTTAGTAAAACTTGAAATTAAATAAGGATATATATATCTATAAACGCGATTCGGCAATTTATTTTCATTCATTATTAGCGTTCTTACCCGATGAACACAGATCATTTGAATGAGCAAAATGGTTTTCTATGCACCGGCATTTATTAAGAACACAATGAGAATTCTGAACGACACAATCATCGTCTTCTGAACAGTCACCCCCTATAAGTGGTGAGCAAGTTAATAAATCCAGTACCCCGTAATTCAATTGACAAACACAAATATTATCATCTGAACACGTTGAAAATTCAATTCCCGCACAATCTCTCTCGGTTTGACATGGCATTCCCAAAAATTCTACGGTAAATAACAAAAATACAGTTTGACAAAGGACTTACACTTTGGGTTTATCGAAAATTAAATGAGATCACATACTCGGCAGACATTTGGATTCTCGATAAACATAACCAGGTTTGCATTGACATTTATCATCGATGCAAATAGTGTTTTCGGATGCGCATATGTCTCCAAAATGGCATGCTTCGTTAAATGCTGGCGCACACGTCGTATCGTTCATCTCATAATGACCATGACGACATGCACATTTTTTTTCTTCAGAACATTCTGAGTGGTCTAGGAAGTCTTGACAGTCTATGGATTCTCGACAATCCATGCCTAAATGTGCTAAGAAATAAAGAATAAATCAGGGATATATCAAAATATAAATAACAGTTGAATTCTGTAGGAGTCTAAATCTCATGTTTTTTACAAGTTTACATAGTCACTCTAGTAGAAGTCTACCGCAAGTGCCTTTACAAGATATCTTAAACAAATCTGACCAAGAAACGTGAATATCGTATTAGTTCAGACTTGCTTGATTTACAACCATATTACTAAGTCTTTAGAAAGGATCTTAAGATATACTTGATGAAATCTCCAAAACATCTTTCGAAAAATACATCTCCTTCAAGCCTCGTTGCAATTTTCCGTAAGTGGTCTTCAATTAGGTAACTTGCTTAATGACTTAGGGTTTATCGATCGGAGTCATTGACTGATAGCAGTTGAATGACATTGGTTTGAACTATTAGTCTACGAAGGAGCGGAAATTTCCGAGAAATTCTATCCTATCGAATGTCCCTTCTGCTTTAATCAGTACACTACAACGCATGGGTGCTTGCATTCGCACGAGTGATGCATTTATAATTATGTACAGATACATGCAAATTCAGGGTATCAGGTGGAAGACAGCGAAGCTCGTAGTATAGGTCAAAATTGAGGGGAAGTTTTAAGTGAATGGAATCCAACTGTACTGTTATTGCTGAAATATAATTGTAAGTAAACCAACCTTCAACTAGTTTAATTATTGAATAACAATTAGTATTATGCTCTAGTGTATTGATATTACTCATCTACAACTTATTTCTCTAATCTGAGACACAGCTGTAGTACTCATCGGTAGTTCTATACTATTCTGAGAAAAAATACTTTTATCAAGTACATTTACTTGACACAAGAACATATATTTTTGATAATTTCCAAGAATATATAATTTTGTCTCAAGAATTCATAGAATTGAAAGAAATAATTTTTATTTAATTCAAGTAAAGCTATTCTTTTGTTCACTCATAATATAATATCAAAATCATATAACAACAAAAATAAATTTGATGCTCTTTCCTCAAGAAATTAATAATTAATAACAATAAAATAACTATTTTGAACGGATTTCTTGAACCAAGAAATTCTTGTTTGGGAAATAGTATTTTTCTCTCAGTGTACGATGTACACATTATTATATACCATCAAGTTAATAAGATGATTATAATAATTCTGAACTTACGTCTTCTACATTCAGTATTAGTAATAGTTTGGAACAATGATTTGCATTCGCACACGTTATCAAAACACTCAGAGTTATCCACTTTGCAGTCTGCATTATCTTCGCAGAATTCATTTAAAATTGGTACACAGGATGTTCGATTAACAGCAAGTGTATTCAATGAGCATATACAAATCTCAGTTTTCGAACATTTGGCAAACTCAATTCTTTCACAATCAGAATCAGTTTTACAAGACGAACCTAATGGCTCTGAAAAAACGACAATCCGATGTAAAAAAAAAAAAAATTTTTGAGCAATCCTGGAGTGATTCTTCCGAAGAACTTTTCCGCTCGTAGGACATTTTGAAGCAGCATTCGGTACTTATGCAGAACTTCTAAAATTCATAAGAATAACCCAATGATACTTGAAACATTTAACTGCAAGATTGTTAGCAATTCAATTCAGAAATTGACAAACTCTAGAAAGAGCATTGAAAATTACCGAACACCGGAGGAATCTATACTGTCTTAAAATAAATCAATTTAGAGTTCTGTTAAAGTATCGATTTTTGTTTCGGAATGTTACGACTAGAACTGCCCTTGTGAAGAACGCCTCCCGGATTCTTAAAACGATAATATTGTTATTATTATAACTTATTTAGTTACTTGGTAAGCACTGATTATTGGATTGCTGTACGGAATTTTCATCGCATTGACACTCATTATCGATACAAGAAGCATGATCAGTTGCACATTTTTCACCCTCCCAGCAAAACGCCCTCAACGCTGGTGCACAGTAAGTTGTATTCAACCAGATATGATTTGATAAACACCCACAAATCTTTTTTCTCGAACATATTGCATGATGTATATTCTCACAATCGTCGTCGTTTTGACAGGAATATACAGTTTTTACTGCATTTTGAATTAAGTAAGATTATTTAATTAATTTCAAACGATTGTATTTGATAAGAAGTTTGTTCAAGGAAAGGGCAAGGTTATTAGTACATCAAATCATTGAAGTAAAATGAGTTAATTTATATTAATTCTGACTGTCATGCAACCTGAAGTTTTGAATGAAATCATTTATACCTCCAAAGCTGTTCAAAATGTTATTTTTTACGATTTTTAGAGGTGTACGTAAATGGAAAATAAATCAAAAATTGTTTTAATTTCAATTGAGTCGTTATGAATTACTACTATTACATAAAAAGCAACACACAAATCTTGAAATCGATTTACAGTATATTAAGTTAACATCAAGATTTTCTCAAGATTAATTAGATGGATCAACTCAGTGGACAGTCATCGGGCATCATTATACATTACGATAGTAATGTTTACCATAGTAGTACAGTACACGGAGAGAAATTAATTATTGTATTCACAATACAAAAATTGTAATTTTAACTATCTAAAATGGTAATAACATTTTTCAGTGGGTATAATAATTATTATTACCATTGAAAATGATAACAGTTACAATTGATGATGGTAACGGTTACTATCGAAGATGCTAATTGCAATTATTTAAAATTATAATTGTTACAATAAAAGATGGTAACTCTTACCATTCAAAGTTGTAAACATTTTTAACTGAGAATGTGTATGTGCTCGCGTGAGTGTGAGCATGTGTACATGCGTGGGTATATGTGTGCGCGTGTCTGTACATGTGTTCGCGTGGGTGCGTGCGCACCCGTGTGCATGTTTGCGAGTGAGTGTGCGCATTTGTACGTGCGTGTGTGCATGTGTGTGGGCAAGTGTGCGGGTAAGTGTGCGCATGCATGCGCGTAAGTGTGCGCATGGGTGCGGGTGTGTGCGCATTGTGCGGGTGAGCGTGCGACCCCGTATGTATGTACATGTGTGCGTGCACGCGCACGTGTGTAGATATATGTATGCGTGTGTGTGTGTGTGTGTGCGTGCGTGTGTGTGTGTGTGAAATTAATCACTGCCCCATTTAATCAAATAACACATGGACAAGCGTCAGACTATAATGTTTATATTTTAATTTTTTATTAGCTTAGATGGTCATCATTATTTTGGCTGATAGTAACTATTACCATCAGGTCATTAAGAATTACGATTTTTTATAATAGTAGTAATTATTTAAGATAATAACAGTTATAATTTTTGGCTATCATAAATAATTGTAAACTTTACCATATAGATGGTAGATACTACCATTCAGATTGTTTATTTAATAATTTAAATGATATTATCAATCATATAATTCAGTTTAAAAATTGTACTATAACTTGATCGTAACTTTTACCATAAAATTTTCTCCGTGTAACGATTACCATAATCGTATGGGAATATTCTACATATATCATGGAACCCATCACCACAATGCAGAGTAGTTATTTCGATGTGACTATGGGAACTACTACCATGAGTATGATAATTGTTACCAAAATCTAATTTCCATACAATGTAGGACGTATTAGTAATGGGGTAAAATTCAAATATTCGAATTTAAATCAACTTGATTTCCCACGGCTGGTTAATTACCCTGAGTACTCCGTAAGCGTTGACTATTTTACCGACTTGTCACCGGGCGCACTAATTTGAAGAGCTCTTCCCCAAGACCTAATTAGAAATTAAGAAGGGGAGGCAAATTTCCGAAGACTTTTGTGAGGGCGCGAAGTAATTAGTTAAAACGGCAAAACAGTAATCAGTAAGAAGAGAACCAGACCAGCCTGCCAAGAGGACTCCTCACACCGTTCCTGTTGGATTCAACTCAGATTTTCGAAACTAACAACCCCGGTTTTGGGAGGCCGAGTTTATTCTAGTCCCGCCCTTGTTGAGATCAATGAATGAAGGGGCCAACTCTTTGCAAAGTTGAGATATACTCTGTTACACCATAATTATAGAAATTTTGCTAGGACATATAGTCACTTTTCCTGAAGACTATGGGAGTGTATTCCATAAATCCCATAATTATTACCATAACGTTGTGGTTTGATATGTTATCAATGGACTAGAAACGGATACTATAATTTTCCCTCCATGCGTGTGTTTATTCTTTCTATAGATACGACATTTTAAGTCAATCATGTGGTATTTTACCTTGAATTTGCGGTGAAATAACGTCAATTAACTTAAAAAATGCGGCAAGCCGTCAGTACTTTTATGTAAAGCAAAGTATTACGCGTTAAAAGCTGTAAGAGTAGAATAGCATATGGTGCTTACGGTAAACATGCTATAAGTCGCTGTAAAATACTGTAAATTACCGCAAAATGCAGCATGTTTGCCGAAGAAGTACCTATTTTAGCATAAATTGTAGCAAAATGTGGTAAATTACAGTAATTTACCGTCATTTGGATCCACCAGGGCATCTGAGTTCGTTACCTTTTTCTCCACAGAAGAATTCACCCCTCGATTCTTTCAGTTCACAGGTGAAATTATCATCACAGCACGCTATTGAATTTCGAGGATTACACTAAATAAATTAAATGAATATCATTAACATTAGAGTTGAGAATTTCACGATACCAGCGTCGAAATTTCAAGTTTCAGTGTCTCTAAAGCCAGTTGAAACGAGCTAATTTCGAGCCGATGCAGCAAACAACTACTAATGAATTCGTAATTCACAATCACTTTTATGCAGTAGGCAGAAACACAATTGTTTTAGCACGGTGCTTGTTATGTTTAATGTTCATTCGCAGTTTGTTCAAATCTCCCTCGCTTTCTCTCAGCCGTCGCTTCGATCGCACGTACCGTAGATCTCTGCACCATCGATTCAGCCCCGCTTAAGCCTGCTAGTTGCGCCACGTGGAGTCCTATCAGTCGCAAACTTGTGCAACAGGCGCTCTCTAGCTTATCTTTTGTTAATTTTTATTGCTTTTGCTCTCTTATTGCAAAAACCACGTTTTCTAACAAGTTATCTTTGCTTTTTCTAATCTCGCTAAAAGTAATCAATCTTGCTATAAATTACACTAATTACTTTTTAGTTTGTTATAGTGACATTAATTCCATTGTCATCAGTGTTCGGTTTCAACTTTGCATCGCGGTTTTGATAAATTCAGCATCCGTTCTCGGCGTTGAATTCTCGACCGCATGGCATGCATGTGCTTAACCCTAATTAAAAAAGTGAATTGAAAAGTATTGAAAAAGATGAGAAATGAATCCTTTCGAATACTTTCTATACCCCAAGGTATTCATTTTGACATAAAATGAATACTTTTCAATCCCAAAATAATAAAAGAATTTCTGAACTTCCGAGGAATTGAAAAAGATTCAAATGAATTGATATTTTTAATCTTTCTGAATCCTTCTCAATACCTAAATAATCCGACATTTCGGATCAAGTGTGGGATTGAAAAAGATTGAAATGAATTGAAATTTTCGAATCTTTCTGAATCCTTCTCAATACTTAAATAATCCGATATTTCGGGTCATGTGTGGGATTGAAAAAGATTGAAATGAATTGAAATTTTTGAATCTTTCCGAATCCTTCTCAATACCTAAATAATCCGATATTTCGGATCACTTTTGAATTCCACTTTGGAATTGGAAGGTATTGAAATGATGAAAGATTGAATTCTTTTCAATACTTTCGAATTCCACTTTGGAATTGGAAAGTATTCAAACGATCGAAATTTCAATTCCATTCAATACTTTCCAAAACCGCCGAGGGATTGAAAAGAATTGAAATAATTTTTAATACTTTTCAATTCACTTTTTTAATCAGGGAACCTAAAAGTGATTTACTTTTACCGCGCTTCTGCAAATTAAGTTTATATAGACTCGAATAAATAAATATAACTGTGATAATAAAATTAATGTGAATGTAAATATAGTGAATTTTACGATTATGTAATAAATATAAATTATAATAACGAGCATAGAAAATCACTTGAATTTTCCCAGCTATCTAGATCCCAGTATTTGCAAACGTTTCGTCATCTAGCTTTGTACACAGTTTGAGTACTATCATTTCTTGCTTCTTACTTTAGTGTACTCATTGTATTTTTTGAGTGACGTTTTAAATTAACCAAAGCAAATTACTAAAAATAAATAAAAACAATTTTTTGGTCTTATTAATTATCTTATAAGTGACTGCAAATCACAGATTTCTCGTTCTCTAACAGTTCTCCGCATCATCGGCTTGAAATTAACTAGTTTCTCACCGGCTGCTGACACTGAATTTTGAAATTTCCATGCAGGTAATCATGGAAAATATAGTGTGTTACTTAGAATCAACAACACGATTTCAGACAACTGATGAAGTCAGCCCCCACCTACGGCTCGGGCAGCCAAATTCGCCCTAGTCTGAAATCATCTTGTTCCATTCATTGTTATATAATATAAGGTTAAAGGGGACAGCTTCGAATAAAGGTAGCTTTAAACAACGTTTATTGAAAAGAAAAAAAAAGAAGTTTTCCAACCGTGAATGTTAAATTTAAGATAGCAACACAGCTGCAAACTAGAATCCATCAATAATTGTTTTATTTTTCGGGTTAAACTTAACCTACAATTAATAGTTGATTTCACGCTGCGATTCTACAATATTTTTTTTTATGTATGCATCTCATAGTTAAAATAGTTATAGATTCAAAAATGTATGAAGTGTAATTTAATTTGTATATCTTTTACTATCTAATTAAAATAAATACCCGGGTCAAAAAGTTAGATCTGTTTTAAAATAAATGATAAATTCAAATATTTTTCCTTTAATTCAAGTTTATAAATCGTATTTATTTTATATAAGAATTTAATCTGTTTTTGCCCGTACTATTCCTTATCCAGGCTAATATCAGACTTATTTTCGTATGATATTTAGTCTGTTTTAAATCGCGTTTAGACTAAAAACAGACTTTTTTATTATAATATTTAGTCTGTGTTCAATTGTTTTTAAGGACAAATACAGGACTTTTTATAAATATAAATAATAATAATAATAATAATCTAGATTTATTAATTTATTTTAATTTTCTTGGTATTTAAAACATGCTAATGCGCTTCCATAATAAGATGTCATACAGAGAAAGTGTTGGCTCGAAACCTACCAATTTTTACAATGCTGGCGACTAAACTTGAAACAGGGAGTAAAGCATCCAAAAAATTATCGTGCTCTTACAAAAAATGATTATACTGTATCACATTACTTATTACGCGCGAGAAACTTATCGATGAGCTTCAATATCAATTACTTCCATACATTACAATAATTTTGATGCAGCATAATAATTTTTTACAAGAGCATATAGTAATTTTTTGGATACTTTACTTTCTGTTTCAAGTTTGGTTGACAGCATAATAAAAATTGATAGATTTCGAGCCAACATTTTTCTCCGTAGCACAAGAATTTTGATGTTTTCTTATGCCAAAATATTTTCAATTTTATCCAGTGAATAAGAGACAATTCTTGACATTTCAAGAGTTGTTTTATCATTTTTATTCAATGATATAAATATTCAATGAAGACAACTAAAAAATTAAGCTGTCAAATTTTCATCAACTGCCGACATTTTCAAACAAAAGATAGTAAATAAAACATAATCAATTCTGCAACTCAATATTTTTTCATAAATATTGCCCATAAATAAAAATTTTATAAGTCCATGATTTAATCTAGTTTTGTCCTTGTAAATTTTCAGAACTAAAATTTTTTAAAGTTCACGAATTACTCTAATTTAGTCTGCTCGTAACTCGTTTGTTTTTTAAAGTAGCAGGTCGAAAACAGCTTAAAATTTTCATAAAAGATCAAAATCAGATCAAAAAGTCCAATCAGACTAAAATCAGGTCAAATTTTTCAGTCCGGGTAGATCAAAAACAGATTAAAATTTTTATCGAAGTTCATTAACAGACCAAGTAGTCCAAATACAGTCCAGTTAGACTCAAATCAGATCAAATTTTTCGACCCGGGTAATTTCAATATTATTGATTTTCAATTAGCTTATATAAATTGTTTACGTCAAGTATGCTATTGGGGCAGCTTTGAACAAAAAACGGGGGGGGGGACACGTTTAAATAAATAAAAGTAATTATAATTTGTGTATATTTTCTTACCTTTCAAATTATTAGAATAAAAAAATATATGATCCATAATTTATGGTTGTTACATAAATTTTTAATTTGAAGGTCAATTATGGCTAGGAATCACAATATAAAAGTGGACAAGCAGTTTTAATGAAAATGATACACGAAAAGCTATAATATATGTAATTAATACGACGATGCATCTAAGTGATGCTACAAATGTTCATAATATTACGCCCTGGTTAAGAATTCCGATTGAGTTCGATCGGCATCCGATTGAGTAAAATTGGAATGAATCGGTTTAAATCAGAAAAAGTTCATAAAAATAAAATAGTTATTGTCGATACGTATACGGAACGGTAGGGATTCTGACGGCTTGAAGTGACGTCACGAGTTTGAGGCTATGGGCGCTTTCTTATCAAGACCGGATATAGTACGAGGTCTTGATGAGAATGTATCCATTGCCCCAAACGCGTGCCCGCAAGTCGGTCAGGGGTCTTACCTTTGAGCATAAAGTATCGAACAAAATTTTTTGTCATATCAACTGCGGAAGTTGAATTTGAGAGAGAAACAGTCAAAAATGTTTCAAGTGGTGTAGGAATGTAGAGACAGATAGAGAGAGGTCACTTTTCCCTTAACGAAAAGTTAACCAAACTATAGATTGCCAGAAATCGTATAGTTTGCGCCCTCTGTATGTTGCTTGAAAATCCAACTTTCGCGGTTGATATGACAAAAATATTATTTTCCGATTGAATCCTATTCAAAATACTTAATCGGAATGAATCGGTTTGGATCGTAAAATAATATTCTTATTTCGTTATTATTTTCCAAAAAGAATCGATTCATTTCGATTAAAAATTTTGAATTAGATTTAATCGGTATTAATCGAAAACTAATAAATTTGTTGGAAAATTCCGATTCACTCCAATAGGATTCAATCGGAAATTTCCATTGAAATCCTATTGAAGTGAATCGGTTTTTCCACCAGGGACAGTTGGTACCATATTCTATCGCGTAAAGTAGTTGGGAAAGCAACTCAATCTTGAATATATTGTATAGATTTCTGATTTAAGCCAACGTCTCAGATTTTGAGTACCCGGGAAAAAATGATTAGACCTAACCATGCCTGTTCATGTATGATCAGGCCTGAAATAAGACCTGATCATACCTGTTCATGTATGATTAGGCCTGAAATTAGACATGATCAGGCCTGATCATACCTGCCCATGTCTGTTCATGTCTGAAGCGTTGAATACACTCAGGCCTGATCATGCCTGTTCATGTCTGAAGCGTTAAATACAGTCAGGTCTGATCATGCCTGTCCATACCTGTCCATGCCTGTTCATGCCTGCTCATGTCTGAAGCGTTAAATACGCTCATGCCTGATCATACCTGTCCATGCCTGGTCATGTCTGTTCATGCCTGTTCATGTCTGAAGCGTTAAATACGCTCAGGCCTGATCATACCTGTCCATGACTGTTCATGCCTGGTCATGCCTGTTCATGCCTGGTCATGTCTGAAGCGTTAAATACGCTCATGCCTGATCATACCTGTCCATGCCTGCCTGGTCATGTCTGTTCATGCCTGTTCATGTCTGAAGCGTTAAATACGCTCAGGCCTGATCATACCTGTCCATGACTGTTCATGCCTGGTCATGCCTGTTCATGGCCGTTCATGTCTATTCATGTCTGAAGCGTTAAATACGCTCATGCCTGATCATACCTGTCCATGCCTGACCATACCTGTCCATGCCTGTTCATGTCTGAAGCGTTAAATACGTTCAGGCCTGATCATACCTGTCCATGCCTGGTCATGTCTGTTCATGCCTGTTCATGTCTGAAGCGTTAAATACGCTCAAGCCTGATCATACCTGTCCATGCCTGGTCATATATGTTCATGTCTGTTCATGTCTGCTCATAGATCGAAAATTTTGTTGACCAAGAATCTATCACGTATAAGATTTTTATTACTTGAAGTTCATACGAAACTTACTTTTCAACTAAATCTCTTAGGTCAGTGGGTAGTGAGTTACACTTTCGAGCGCAAGGTCCACGGTTCAAATCCTGCACACGCCCGAATTTTTTATTTTTTTATTTTTATAGCAATAATTATATACATGTATAATTGAATATAGTTATACATAATTATATATAATTATATAGGGCCATTTTTTATATATAATTTTTTTACCTGGATGGGCATGAACAGACATGAACATACCTGATCAGACCTGAACATGCCTGATCAGGCCTGGTCAGGCATGGTCAGTTTTCATGTCTGATCAGGCCTGAAGACTCATGCCTGTTCATGTCTGATTAGGTCTGATCATTTTTTCCCGGGTAAGGAATACCTAAGAAAAATCTACGTATAACGATTAACATTATGAAATAAGTCTCGTAAGCCAGATTATTAAATTACATTTATAAGTACAGTTATTGATGTCAAAGATTTAATAACTATATAATAACTTCGTTCACTTATAATTATCTCAAAGATTTTATAAATTTTAATTGAACTAATAAATGTAAAACTTACTTATGAAAAATAAGAATGATATTAAAAATTATGAATGTAATGATAGTAATTTATTTGGTGGGACTTATAGATTGTTCAAACCTGCCCCAGGCTTGTTCCGAGATGCCCCACCTTTGAACAAAATTCTTTTATCTCAAATTAACAATCTATCGATTAAGACGTAAAAGATATTACATATTTTATCACATTAAAAGTAATAAATAAATAAGATGAAAGTATTCAAAGGTGCCTTTTTCTTTCCTACTATATCTCATTCATAAATTATTACTTATAGAATTTTACTTTTTCATTGTTTTTGGCGCACTGATTAATCCCACTTCCATTTTTTTCCTGTGCACAAATCATCCATACTGTCAATGCAGCTAAATATATATGCAAAGTGTAGAATAAATGTTGCATTGACATTGTATACCAATTTTATCCAGTATGATTGGTGAAATAAAACCAATCAAGCTTTAAAGAATTAATTATTTCCACACTAAAACCACTGCTACAAGGGTCACGTACTTTAGACAGAAGAGAATTATTTTTTACTAGTTGATTGCTTTCAGTGATTTGAGGTTTAATTAGTTCAATGTCACAAAGTCTAATGACTTCCCACATAGAAATATTACTGTGCTTCAAGGTATACTTAAAAACTGATAATTAAAAATTGATAAATAATAGACCTACCATAGACTTTTTTAATAACTACGTATTAAAACCAATAATATAAAAATTAATTATTTCAAAGTTTTACATGATAAGAAATAAATTTTAGGTTTTTTTGTTATAGTAGTTGCGAGTATTTTAAAATTTCACACGCCTATACTAATTCAGATGTCAGAAAGTTGAAATATTCGGTGTTTCTAGAATCTGCAGCTCAAAATAGACTGTCATATATTCATTTCGAATTTGCGAATAACAAAAAAAATTTTTTTATAGATTTCTCCGGAACGAGTTGAATGATCGACTTCAAAATCAAATCAGCCGTAGAACTTAATAATATGCGTCACTTGCCGCCTCAACCATCTCATTCGGTCAATTCGCTCGAGAGATATCATTGAAGAAATAAATGGTAAAAAACGTTTTTTTTTTCGAAAACAATAGCACACAAAAGTATCTTCGAGCTCGAAAACATCGAGAAGTTTTGGAGCTGGCCCACAGGGTCAACTGATAGACAGATTTTTTCGAAATACTTAACTTTCTGTTACGAAAATCGGCGATTTTCGATGAATTCGGGGAATTTTTATTTTCACCCCGAATTTCAAAAATTGTGTTTCTGTTAGATGTTGACGTTTTTAGGTCCTAGGAAACTACATGACTATTTTCAAAATGATGTCTAACATTCTGTACACACTGAAAAAAAAGTGGTAATACTTCCCATCTCAAAAAAATACCTATTTCTATCTTTACAGTTTAATGATTCTCATTCTTTTATGGTAATTTTTCCTGTCGCAGATGGCAAGCATTCTTATCCTAAATGATACTCATTACTATCTCAGAAGGCAAAATTTAAAAATTTTTCAGATATAGAAAATAGTACTGTAAGAAAGATACACATTTATATTTCACTTCCCGGGAAAAAATGATCAGATCTGATCAGACATGAACAGGCATGAGTCTTCAGGCCTGATCAGACATGAAAAATGACCATGCCTGACCAGGCCTGATCAGGCATGTTCAGGTCTGATCAGGTATGTTCATGTCTGTTCATGCCCATCCGGGTAAAAAAATTATATATAAAAAATGGCCCTATATAATTATATATAATTATGTATAACTATATTCAATTATACATGTATATAATTATTGCTATAAAAATAAAAAAAATAAAAAATTCGGGCGTGTGCAGGATTTGAACCGTGGACCTTGCGCTCGAAAGTGTAACTCGCTACCCACTGACCTAAGAGATTTAGTTGAAAAGTAAGTTTCGTATGAACTTCAAGTAATAAAAATCTTATACGTGATAGATTCTTGGTCAACAAAATTTTAGATCTATGAGCAGACATGAACAGCCATGAACAGACATGAACATATATGACCAGGCATGAACAGGCATGGACAGGTATGATCAGGCCTGAGCGTATTTAACGCTTCAGACACGACCAGGCATGGACAGGTATGATCAGGCATGAGCGTATTTAACGCTTCAGACATGACCAGGCATGAACAGGTATGAACAGGCATGATCAGGCCTGAGTGTATTCAACGCTTCAGACATGGACAGACATGAACAGGTATGAACAGGCATGATCAGGCCTGAGTGTATTCAACGCTTCAGACATGGACAGACATGAACAGGCATGGACAGGTATGATCAGGCCTGATCATGTCTAATTTCAGGCCTAATCATACATGAGCAGGCATGATCAGGTCTAATTTCAGGCCTGATCATACATGAACAGGCATGGTCAGGTCTGATCATTTTTTCCCGGGTTGCTAGTAGATAGAACCAAATATTTATTTAACAATTAAACATTATTAAACTTTACAGCTGATCGTATAATATGAACAGTTAATAATAATAACGTAATAAGGGAAAGGGTGAGTATAGCTAGATGACGTCACGTTGGGTCCTCTCGGAGGGCTCTGTCGGAATGCCTCTTCTTCGTCCGCCTCAATGTCCATCTTGCCCTTCTCTAGTGAAGGTGAACCTTCACAGGCTGGGGGTAGCTCCTGACGTCAGAGGCTGCAGGCCTCAAGATGCCTACCGAGCGAACGGCTCAGTATTCAGGAAAGAGTAGCTTACATTACTGTTTAGATGGTAACTATTACTATCGGCAATAGTAATTATTACTATAAGCGAAATGAATAGTTAAATTCGAAGCATGATAACGATTATCACATACAGATAGTAAGCATTCCTTTTTGCAAGATGGTCAAGTTCGAATTTTTTTCAACGTGTATGTACGTGTGAGTGTATGTGTGTGTAATCATTCTACTATTTTTAATAAATTAATTGATTTAGATGGTTCTTTCTTAAAATATAAAAAAAAATTTTTCTGATTTTTTTGAAACTTTTTGAGAAACGACTTGATGAATCGATTCCAAAATCTAATCAGCATAAGAATTTGATAAAACGCGTCGATAACAATTTTCAATTGATTCTAAAATTCTAAAAATAACGTTTTTCATGGAAACTTTACAATCGAATGTACTGAACGGTTAAAAAAATATACCAGGTCTTCACCTTTACGGTCTTTTTCGATTGCTGCACAATTTATTGTAATCGGTTTGTTATTTTAGAATCTATCGTCAGAAAAACATTACAGAAATTATTGTTCTCTGATGTTTTATCAAATATTTCATATTTTAAGGTTATGGTCTAACTCAAAACTACTTTCACTCTGTACCGTGATGACTGTCATTTAGTTCTTATCATAATTTTTGTACAATTTGATTGACCCTTATTTTTGTTTTTAATTTTCTTACAGGAATTGTTAATGAACTCGAAATATTGTTGACCACGAAAAAAAACATACGGTGTCTTGTTTGCTATGATTGAATTTTATACAAAATACTTATCTTAAATGATTTTGTTTTCCAGGCATCTGTATCATGCAGATCTCTGTTTTCTTTGATTATAAATAACCAATCTTATAATAGTCATTTTTTTGACTAAAAAAAAATTTTTCAAACGTTTTATGGAAGTGATCTATTTCTGTGGCAACTAATAGTTTTATTCAATAACTTCAAATATAAGTCAATAAAAAGGATCGACTGTATCAGAATTCGCTAATCCACTATTTCTTTAGCGATCCCATTTTGCCTACCTGTCACCTATTTTTCCGCTGTCTTCAAGCGGAATCAGATAGTAATCAGGTATTCGGAAAAGGGTGACTAATATTTCATAAATTTTTTATTAAAGGATTAAGAAGAAAAACTCTTTATGATGATATTTAATTTTATTGAGTGTTACAATGTTCTATTGTAAATGATAGAACACCTAATCTACAGAAACAAAGTTGAAAATGGTTCATAGGATCCACTGTTACTCAGATTTTCTTTTAGTTAACTGGCATGCATAGATTATTAGCGACAGCGATGAAATTTGGTTTGCATTGACATCGGAAATTATTGCAAACAGAGTACATAACCATGCATTGATCATCTTTCCAACAATATCCGTTTAAAATTGGCAGACATGTTGAAGTTTTGGTTGCTATATTATTTAATGCACAAATACATTTTCCTTCAAGTGAACAGGCTGAATGCCATGAATCACTGCATTCCGAGACATCAGTACAAGAACTAACCAAGTGAGCTGTAAAGACCAATTCATAAATCACAGTATATTGTATAAAAAGAGATGGAATAAGGCGATTTCAGGCTAGGGTGAAGATTGCTGCCCGAATTGTAGACGAGAGCTTACATCACCCGCAGTCTGAAATCATGTTTCATCCTGAGTCACGCACTATATTTTTCATGATTGCCTGCATCGGAACTGCAAGATTCGGTGTCAGCAGCCAGTAAGAAACAAGTTAATTTCAAGCCGACGATGCGGAGAACTGTTAGAGAATGAAAAATCTGTGACTTACTGTCACTTACTAGATAGTAAATAAGACAAAAATATTATTTTCACTCATTTTTAGTAATTTTATATGGTTAATTAAACGTGTTACTTGAAAAATGGAATGAGTAAACTGAAGTGACAAACAAACAAATGAGAGTAATCAGGTTGCAAATAAACACGAATGTTTCTGCCTACTGTTTGTGAATTACAAATTCGCTAGTAATTGATTGCAGCATCGGCTATGAACTAGCTTGGTTCGATCGGCTGTAGAGACACTCAAATTTGAAGTTTCGATGCTGGTATCATGAAAATAAATTTAATTGCTGGATTTCCTAATAAACTTCATGATTTCTCCAATTAACCATGATTAAATTGTACTTACTTTCAACACATTTGTCAACGGATACTCCTGTGTAATTACTTTTACATTGACATTGATTATCAGTACAACGGAATGAATCAGAATAACAGTCGTTATCATTTAAACAAAATCCACTTAAAGTTGGTAGACAACGAATTTCATAAACTGCAAAGTAATTCATACCACATGTGCATATATTTTCTGCTGAACATCTTGAATTTTTAATTTTTTCACAATCCGTATCCACCGAACACACTTTTCCTAACGAAACTGAATAAAGTATTAAATGAGTATTATAAAATGAAATACCATGAACAATATTTTACTACATTTTTGAAAATCAGGAGGTGGATCAAAGTCAATTTTTACGGTGAACCTGTCTGAATTTTCAGACGTAGAATTCAAAGAAAATGAATCTGAGTACCGGTTGACCCTGCAAAAGCCAGCCACAAAACTTTCCGCTGTTTTCGAGCTCCTTCAGCTCGAAACTAATTTCGTTAAAGTACATATTCGAGGTGGAAGAGCTCGAAAACAGCGGAAAAAGAGAAAGTGAAATAGAAGTAAAAACAAACGGATAAACAAGTATCTGTCTTTCTCTCTCATAAGCGCACCTGCACTGCGATGGAAAGTTTACTAGGTAAAGTCCTCGAAGGCAAAGCTTCACATAAGACTATTTCGATATCTTTCTTAATATTTCGTACTGGAGCCTTAAGTAAAATTTTAATGTCTCAACCAAGTTAACTTAAAAATTCTCCCATAGACTTAAATTTTATTATACTAACACTTAATTTAATGATGATAACATCCAAGAGTAATTTCGTGCTCAAAAAGCTCGAAAATGCATTTACAACAATGTATTCGAGCTTCTTGGACTCGAAAACAGCGGAAAGTATTGGGGCTGGCCAGCGAGGACAACTGTTGCCCAGACGTTTTTTCAAATTTATGATTTTTTTAGCGAGAAGTTGATAATATCTAAGATGATTTTTAATTTTTTTCAGTATATCTTGATCTGTACTTATTATTCCAACAGTTATAGTAGCTTGTGATCAAAATTAATGTTACTTCACTTGTATACTTAGAATTCAAAATTAGAACTTATACTCACTGGATTCACACTCATACTTAGAATTCGGCAAATAATCGAATTCACATTGACATCTATTTGATAGACAAACTGAATTCTTGACGTAGCAATCCTTGTCCCTTACACAATAACCATCCAAAACTGGTGCGCATTCTATGCTCGACAATGCAATATGATTAGCTTTACAAACACATTTTCGACTAGAACACTCTTGTCCCCTACCTGGGCAATCGTGATTTGTATTGCAAACTTGAGTAGGTCTTACTGTCAAAAAAATAGATGATTCATAAAAATAATCATCTCTCATAACTTAAATATACATGAACATGAGCAGAGAAGTTTAAATTCAGATATTTCAACATTTAAATCTAATACTAACTTGGTATGCACTCAGCATTTGACTGCTTGACAAAACCAATATCGCATTGACATTTATTATTAATACAAATAGAATTCTCAATAGTACACGGTTTACTCTTTGTACAGAATTGACCTAGAGGCTCCACACATTTTGTGCCGCTTATTGCAATAAAATTTTCGCTACACTGACACCTCTTTCGCCTTGAGCAGATCGAGTTTGGAATGTGTTCACAGTCGTTTAATGTCTGGCATAGAGTGTTTAGTGAAACTTGAAATTAAAAAGAATATATATATCTATAAATGCGATTCGGCAATTCATTTTTAATTATTATCAGCAAACTTACGCGGTGTACATAGATCATTGGAATGAGCAGAATAATTTTCTATGCACTCGCATTTATTACGTAAACAATATGAATTTGGAATGATGCAATCATCATCTTCTATACATTCACCCCCTATAAGTGGTGAGCAAGTTAATAAATCACGTCCCCCGTAATTCAATTCACAAACACAAATATTATCATCGGAACACGTTGAAAATTGAATTCCCACACAATCACTCTCGGTTTGGCATGGCATGTCCAAAAGTTCTACAGTAAATAACGAAAATACAGTTTGACAAAGGACTTACACTTTGATTTTATCGAAAATTAAATGAGATCACATACTTGGCACACATTTGGATCCTCGATAAACATAATCAGGTTTGCATTGACATTTATGATTGATGCAAATAGAGTTTTCGGGTGCACATATTTCTCCATGTACGCATACTTCATTGAATGCTGGTGCACACGTCTCATTGCTTATTGCATAGTATCCTAGAGGACATTCACATTTATATGCATCAGAACATTCTGAGCGGTCTAGGAAGTCATGACAGTCTGTGGATTCTCGACAATCCATGCCCAAGTGTGCTAAGAAATAAAAAATAAATTAAGGACATAATCAAAATAAAAATAATAATAATAAAGTGTTTAAAAAGAATTTGAAGTAAGCCTTGATGAAATCTCCAAAATGTAATGGTATGAAATACATCTTCTTCAAGTTCGTTTCAATTTCCCGTAAGAGACTTGGTGGAGGTCTTCAGTTAGGTAGCTTACTTTAAATAGTGACTTAGGGATTAACGATTGAACTAATCGACCGATAGCAGTCAAATGACATTGATTTGAACTATTAGCCTACGAAGGAGCGGAATTTTCCTAGAAATTCCAACCTATCGAATGCCCCTTCTGCTTTAAACAGTACACTACAACGCACAGGCTTTCGCATCTGCACGAGTGACGCATTTATTATAATAAAGAGACAGATGCAAACTTGGGGTATTATATAGAAGGGTGACACGACCGATGATCCGAGGACAATTGATCAGCGACAATTAATCCGCGACAATTGATCCTTGCGACGATTGATCCGTCGATCAAATATACTCACACACATATAAATGTGAAAAATTTGTGTGTGAGTATATTTTTTATGTTACACGCACACAAAATTAGTGAAAAAAGGGCGTAATTTTTCACATTTATATGTGTGTGAGTATATTTTATCGGCGGATCAATCGTCGCAAGGATCAATTGTCGCGGATTAATTGTCCTCGGATCAACGGTCAGGTAATCATCTGGAAGATGGCAAAGTTTTTAGAAGGGGGCAAGGTTAAGGAATAGTTTCAAGTGAATGGAATCCAACTGTATTGTAATTGCTGAAATGTAATTGTAAGTAAACCAACATTCGACTAGTTTCATTATTAAATAACAATTAGTATTGTGCTCTCGTGTATTGATATCACTCATCTACAACTTGCTTCCTAATCTGACACACAACTATAAAACTTATCGTTAGTTCTACAAGATGTAAAAATTAATATATACTATCAAGTTTATAAGGTAAATATAATAATTTTCAACTTACGTTTTCTACATTCAGTATTAGAAATAGTTTGAAACGTTGGTTTGCATTCGCAAAAGTTACCGAAACACCTCGAGTTATCCACTTTGCAGTCGTCATCATCCACGCAGAATAAATTTAAAATTGGTACACAGGATGTTTCATTAACAGCAAATGTATTTGATGAGCATGTACAAATCCTAGTTGTCGAACATTCGGCAAACTTAACTCCGTTACAATCAGAATCAGTTTCACAAGACGAATCTAATATCTCTGGAATGACGACAATCAGATGTGAGAAAAAAAGTTCCTGAGTAATCCCGGAAAGATGCTTCCCAAGAACTTTTCCGCTCGTAGGACATTTTTGATCACCAGTCGGTACTTTTACAGAACTTTAAGAATTCATAAGAATATCCCGATGATACATTAAACTTTCAGCTGCAAGATGTTTAGCTATACAATTCAGGAATTGACGAACCCTAGAAAAAGCATTGAAAATTACAGAACCCCAGAGGAATCTATAAGATAATTTTCAACATCTTCAATAATGCTTCATCAGAACATCACTATTACACTGACGCTAAATCGAGTGCTGCTAAAATTCACAAAATATTATAATATACTTTTCTAATATTCTATAGATATTTTTTAAAAATATTTCTTAAACTTTAGCCGTGGCACGAATCCCGTAGAAATTAATAAATAATTCATGGAAGATATTTGAAAATTTTACACACGACTTGACAGTAATTCTTTTGGAACATTAAGAACTGCGCAAATGCTGCTGATATTCATAAAAATGCCCCCAAATGAAGTTGGATAACGTACCATATACGGCTTTATGAAAATTTGCTTAGATTATGCTGATGGCTCCGTAGGTAATCATTTTGATTTGAGCAAAATTACCCGGGAAAAAATGGTTTTATAAAATTTGATAGAATTTTATAAAGTTTTGTAAAATTTTATGAAATTTTATAAAATTTTAATGTAACATCTAAAAATAATAAATAATTTTATGAAATTTTAAACAATTATATAAAATTTTATAAAATTTCATGAATTCGACAAAAAATTTTCTTATAGAATTTTAGAAAATTATATGTGATTTGATACAATTTTATAAAATTTTACATAAAAAATTTATAGTCTTACAAAATTTTATACAATTGTATAAAACTTTTCAGAATTTTTAAAGACTATACTCTCTTAAAATGAATCAATGAAAAGTGCGGTAAATCAGTGAATATTCACTGCACAAATAGACCCAAGTATACAAATGATTGAATAAGTGGCATACTTGGGACTGTTTATGCAGTGAATATTCACTGATTTGCAGTAATTTTTAAGTAACTGGTTATAGTAACTAAGTTTTAGTTATTGGTTTCACCTCGATTTTCGAAAATCGAGTTTTCATCAGATGTCAACATTTTGAGGTCATAGGAAGCTATTCCGACTATTTTTAGAAGAATGTCCGAGTGTCTGTATGTGTGTGTGTGTGTGTGTGTATGTGTGTGTATGTGTGTGTGTGTGTGTGTGTGTGTGTGTGTGTGTGTGTGTGTGTGTGTGTGTGTGTGTGTATGGATGTAAACGCTTCATATCTTTTTAATGAATTGACCGATCAAGATCGTTGAGGTGGCAATCGATTGAGTTTGTTAGCTGACAACTTTTCTGAAAATTCCAAATCGATCGATTAAATGGACTCTACGATATAGAAGAAATAAAGAAACAAAAAATTTTTTCTATTAATAATATACTATTTCAGTTTTTTTGAAATTTTTCAGAAATGGCTCAATTGATCGATTCCGAAATCTAATCAGCTCTAGAATTAAATAAAACGCGTCGATTGCCGTCTCAACCATCAAAATCGGTTTAGTTGGTCGAGAGATATCGATCGAGAAAGAAATGGTGAAAAACGGTTTTCTTTGATGATCTTCGAAGCGACTGATCCGATCAATGAACGTCTCAATCGGTCAATTCGTTTGAGACATATCATTGGAGAAATAATGGAAAAACACGTTTTCTTTCGAAAACGCCGGCAAAATACAAAAGTATTTTCGAGCTTGAAGAGCTCAAAACTGTATTCACAACAAGGAGCTCAACAATAGTCAGAAGTTTTAGGGCTGGCCTGCAGGGTCAACCGATATACCGATTTTAATTTTTTTTGAAGTACAATTTATGGAATTTCTATGGTAACATTTTAAGATTGACGTACGTTACATTGACATTTTAATTGTGTAAGTCAACTTATCATTTTTCAACACTGGTACGATTTAACTTTAAAATAGTCATTAAGTTAAATTCAATGCTAGACGCGCGTTCCATTTACATTCAATTTGAGTCAAAACAATTCATTATTTGCGTTGAATTTTTACCAAATACTTAAGTTCATTTGACACATGTTCGTTTGTTGAAACTGCAGTAGAAAAAATATAGATCTAACATACTTTTTAAGTTATATTTAACACAACAAGTTTGTTGGACTTACACAAAAAAAAATGTTTAATTAACAAAATATTTGTGTTAATCTATTGAACACTAAGCTCGTGTTATTGTTTGACACAATTGTAATATGTTAAATTAACACAAAAAATTGAGTAGATGGTTTGGGACATGTGATTTGTGTTAAATTTAACACAAATCACATGTCCCGAACAGTCCACTCAATTTTTGTAAAACCTTACAAAATTTAACCAGGCCATTTTCAGTATGAAAATATATAAATTTTATAAAAAAATTTTTTCCCGGGTAATCAGTTCTTTATGATTATAAGCCGATAAATAAGACGGTAAATTGCCGTAATTTACGGTAATTATGCTAGGCGCCGTAAAATTACGGTAAATTAAGGCAATTTACCGTAATTTACGGTAATTCTGCTAGGCACCGTAAATTACGGTAAATTACGGCAAATTACGGTAAATCACTGTATTTACCGTAATTCGGATCCGCTAGGGAGTGTTGTAAATGATTCTAAATACGATTCTCCAACTTCATGAGTCTCTACGGTGTTCGCTTTATGATCGATGGCCCAGAAATGTTTAAAAAAAAAACTGTAGGATGTTCCCAGAGTGTATTATAACCTTTTAACGAATCTAACGTTATCCAAAGCATTGTTAATGTTCTATATCAGTTTTGTTAAAGCACTGTAGTCTGCCCTCTCGAAATTTCTAAAGTTCTGTAAAAGTATGGATGTTCCAAAATGTCACGAGCAGAAACGCCCTTATGAGGAACGCCTCCTGGATTCTTAAAACGAGAGTATTGTTATTATTAAAACTCATTTAGTTACTTGGTATGCACTGATTATTGGATTGCTGTATAAAATTTTCATCGCATTGACATTCATCATCAATACAAGTAGCATGATCAGTTGCACATATTTCACCCTTCCAGCAAAACGACCTCAACGCTGGTGCACAGTAGGTTGCATTCACCCAGATGTGATTTGATAAACAGTCACAAATCTTATTTCTCGAACATATTCCATGATTTATGTGCCTACAATCTCTGTCACTTCGACAGGAATGTCCAAGTAATGCTGCATTTTAAATTGAGTAAGAGTATTTTATTAATTTGAAATCCCTCGCAGATTTGAATCACGGTGGAAACACGGTGGGTTTGTTCCATTTTACCACTGTGATTACGCGGTGTATCCACCGTGATTCCGCGATGGATTGACCACTGTGTATACACGGTGTTTCCACTGTGACTACGTGGTGGATACACCGTGGAACCACGGTGGTGAAATAGCACAAAGCCACCGTGGAATCACGGTGGATGCACCGCGTAGTCACAGTGGATACACTGTGTACCCGGTGGTGAAATGGAACAAACCCACCGTGTAACCACGGTAGATCCACGGTGTTTACACTTCCACGGTGTTTCCACCGTGATTCAAATCTGCGAGGGATGATTTTATTCGACAGGAAATTCGTTGAAGAAGGGACAGGGTTATGAGTACATCAAATCTTTGAAGTAAAATGAGTTAAATTATATTAATTCTGACAGTCATGCAACCTAAAGTTTTGAAAGAAATCATTTATACCTTTAAAGCTCGTCAAAATGATATTTTTGACTATTTTTAAAGGTGTACGTAAATGGAAAATAAATAAAAAATTGTTTTAATTTGGATTGAGTCGTTATGAATTACTACTATTACATAAAAAAGCAACACACAAATCTCGAAATTGAATGATAGTATTTCAGATTAACATCAAGATTTACTCAACATTAATAAGATGGATCAGTTTAGTGGATAGTGGTCGAGCTTCATAATACATGACGATGGTAATGTTTACTATAGTAGTATAGTTACGATTACCATAAATTTTTAACATTCGTAATCCTTAAAAAGTTCAATTGATGAGATCTAGAAAGTCTTTTAAAAATATCTTCATAAATACACGTTTGAAAAAAAAAATGAACATGACCTTTTCTGTCAAAAATTAAATGGCCTACAAAATTAGTCCTATGGTTTTTTCCTTTAATCTGCATATTGAATGAGACATTTGAAAAAAACCGCGATTGTATCGAAAAATAAACTTTGATCGTCCGTCGGCGCGTGTTCTTTTTACTTAAAACGAAAAAACTGAATTCCCCACGTGTTTTTTCACTACAAAAGAAGCTTTTTATGGGACTCCTGATAAAATTCAATTTTTAACGACTACCCTAATATATATATATATATTCATTTATAAGCGTGATTCAGAAATTTATTTCTATTTATTATCAGCATACTCACTTAGTGTACAGATACCATTTGAATGAACAGAATGATATTCCGTGCACTCGCATTTTTCACGAAAACAACGAGAATTTTGAGCGAGACAATCATCATCTTTTGAACAGTCAGCCCCTATAAGTAGTGAGCAAGTAAATAAATCCGGTCCCCCGTAATTCACTTTACAAACACAAATGTTATCTTCTGAACACGTTGAAAATTCAATTTCCTGACAATCTCCCTCAGTTTGACATGGCATTCCCAAATATTCTACAGGAAATAACAAAAATACGGTTTGACACAGGACTTGAATTTTGAATTTATCGAAAATAGAATAAGATCATATACTTGGCACACATTCGGATTCTTGATAAACATAACCAGGCTTGCATTGACATTTCTGGTTGATGCAAGTAGAGTTTGCGAGTGCACATGTTTCTCCATATTCACATGCTTCGTTGAATGCTGGCGCACACGTCGTATCGTTCATCTCATAATGACCATGACGACATGCACATTTTTTTTCTTCAGAACATTCTGAGTGGTCTAGGAAGACATGACAGTCTACGGATTCTCGACAATCCATGCCTAAGTGTGCTAAGAATTGAAAAAAAAATAAGGGATATAGCAAAATATAAATAACAGTTTAAATCCCTAGGAGTCTAAATTTCAAGTTTTTTACAAGTTTACATAATCACTCTTGTCCAAGTCTACGGCAAGTGCTTTTCGCAAAATACCTTAAGACGCGTTTTCATTTGTTTCTCTATTCGCACTCAAGTGGATAAACGGTACTATCTTTGTTGCACTTGTACAGTAAATGGAAACTTTGTCCAAGCTTTCCTCGTAAACAAATCGAAGTTGTCAAAAAATTGAAGTGCACTTCGCTAGTTCATAGAGTAAAGCATCGGGTCTGTGTTTTTATTTAGCGTTTAGGGTTTTTATCTCAGAGAAAAGCTTGGACAAAATTATCTGAAAACGGTTCTTAAGTAAATCTGCCTGAGATACTTACACATTTCGTTAGGTCAGACTTGCTTGTTTTACAAGCAGATTACCAAGTTTCTAGAAAGAATCTTGAGTAAGACTTGTTGAAATCTCCAAAATGTATTCTTATCAAATACATCTATTTTAAGTCTCGTTTCAATTTTCCATGAAAGACTTTCCGGAAACAAATTTTAATACTGCGTGGTTCAATACGGGGTTACCCTCGTCCTGAGATTACTGAGCATAGCTAATCAGGTACGTAAGACACCTTTAAGATTGACACATGTGTGGGCCCTTGTTATATCAACACCACAATCAAATTGATGAAATAAGTGGACCCATTACAATCTTGAATAAATCTGACTGATATACTAGCATATTAGATGTAGACTTATTTGATTTACAAGCAGATTACCAAGTCTTTAGAAAGAATCTTGAGTAAGACTCGATGAAATCTTCAAAATGTATTGTCATGAAATTCATGCTGTTCAAGTCACGTTTTAATTTTCCGTCAGAGACTTGCTGGAGGTGTTCAGTTAAATGACTTTCTTAAGATATTAACTTAGGGTTAAACAATCGGAGTCATTGGCTAATAGCAGTTGGATGACATAAACTTGGACTACTTATCTACTAAGGAGCGGAAGTTTCCTAGAAATTCCAATCTATCAAATGCCCTTTCTGCTTTAAACAGTACACTACAACGCACTGGCTTTCGTATCTACACGAATGATGCATTTATTATAATGCGAAGACACATGCAAATTTAGGGTATCATATGGAAGATAGCGAAGTTTGTAGTAGGGGTCAAGGTTAAGGGGAGAATTCAAGTGAATGGAATCCAACTGTATTGTAATTGCAGAAATATAATTGTGAGTGAACCCACATTCGACTAGTTTGATTATTAAATAACAATTAGTATTGTGCTCTCGTGTATTGATATCACTCATCTACAACTTGCTTCTCTAATCTGACACACAACTATAAAACTTATCGTTAGTTCTACAAGATGTAATAATTAATATATACTATCAAGTTTATAATGTAGATATAATAATTTTGTACTTACGTCTTTCACATTGAGTATTAGCAATAGTTCGAAACAATGATTTGCATTCGCACTTATTATCAAAACACTCAGAGTTATCCACTTTGCAGTCGGCATTATCTTCGCAGAATTCATTCAAAATTGGTACACAGGATGTTCCATTAACAGCAAGTGTATTCAATGAGCATATACAAATCTCAGTTCTCGAACATTTGGCAAACTCAATTCTTTCACAATCATAATCACTTTTACAAGACGAACCTAATGGCTCTGAAAGAACGACAATCCGATGTAAAAAAAATAAAAAAAACAGTTTCTGATCAATCCCGGAGAGATTCTTCCTTAGAACTTTTCCGCTCGTAGGACATTTTGGAGCACCAATCGGTACTTTGACAGAACTTCAGAAATTCATAAGAAAAACCCAATGATACTTGAAACATTCAGCTACAAGATTTTTAGCAATACAATTCAGAAATTGACGAACCCTAGAAAGAGCTTGAAAATTACGAAACACCGGAGGATTCTAGAAGATATTTTTTAACATGTTCTATAATACTTTATCAAAACTTCTCTAGCACACTGGCGCTAAATCGAGTGCTGCTAAAATTCACAAAATATTGTAATACACTTCCAATGAAAAAAGATTTTATACAATTGAATAGAATTATATATAGACCAATATATATAGAACTATATATGATTGGATAGAAAAAATGGCCCGATCCAATTGTATACAATTCTACACGGAAATAATTTTCGTATGAATATTGCCATGTTATTTATTATAAAAATTACTCTAAATCAAGTAATCTTGGGCCATTACGACTTTTTACTTTCTAATTACGAAATTTTACTCTTTCAGTGAGTAAAAATCAATCAGATTAATTTTTACTCACAATCGCGAGTAAAAATTACCCCTAGCGGATGTCTAAATAAATTCTCTCTAATTCAATTTTTACTCGTAGGTTATGATAAAAAGTTGATTATTCAATTTATAAAATTTATATTGAATTACAATAAAAATTACAATTCATAGGCTGAAATTTCTATAAAAAATCTAACAACCATCTAATTGCCTTAGAATATGATTTAAAATAAATATTTTGAAAAAGAATAAAAAAAAAATTACTCTTATTGTGTCGAAAATGAAAATATACAATTTTTTTTTTTTTCAAATAAATATTAAGTTATAGAAAGATACAGAGATCGTCTCTTTTTTCAAGCCTACGTTTGTGTGCGTAACATGTAAGTTGTCGCGAGAAAAATAACAGACATTTAATTGAAGCCGATATTAACCGAAGATTAACGGAGACTACTGAAATATTACTCTGCAGTTTAGAGTAAAAATTACTCCCATAGATAAGAAAATTTATTCGAGTTATAAGCAGTTTTTCATCAAACAGTTAATGGGTTTAAAAGAATGGTATATTGGGTAGTAAAAATTAATCGCATGGAGTAAAAATTAATAGATTAAGATGAGATATTCATAATAATCGATTAAATATAAGACTTTTAAAAAATTACTCAGTAGTAGAGTAAAACATAGTCTAGCAACGTTAATATTTAAACAAAAAATATTAAATTTAAAACAAAAAATACCATTTTTTTGCAACGGCCCAGGATTACTCGAAATTAGAGAGTAATTTTTATCGAAAAATTCTTTACGTGTATACAAATTGTATACAATTCTACATAATTATATACAATTCTATTCATTGCAATTATATAGAATTGTATATAATTTGTATAGAATTGTATACAATTTTTATACAGTTGTATACCATTTGATCGGGCCATTTTTTGTATACACTGTAAAAAATCACCGGGGTAAGTCCAATCAGTGTAGGTGTTAAAATTATCGGTGTTAAATATACCCCGGAAGCGGTGTGAAAATAACGCCGCCGCCGGTGTAAATATTCTGTACCGGTGTTAAAAAAAAGTCTCCGGTGTAGATATTCTTTACCGATGTTAAAATATTTTACTTTGTGAATATTTTTACTTACTCGATCACTGTACTTGTTAATAAATAATATTCTTTATTAATTTTCATAGAGAACTGACATTTTTTGTGTTTTATAATCTTTAAAGTTAATACTCCAAGCGGACGCAATTTACCCCACTTTTACACTGGTATTACTCCGCATTTACACCAGTATTACTCCGCTTTTACACCGGTTACCCCGCTTTTACACCGATTTTACTCCGCTTTTACACCGATTTTACTCCGCTTTTACACCGGTTACCCTGATTTCACACCGGTATTTTTATTACCGGTGAATTACTCCTCCTACACCGGTGTAATTTTATTTTAACACCGGGCGGAGTTAAAATGAGTCCATTTTTAACACCGCTCTTTTTACAGTGTATAATTTTATACAATCGTCTAAAATCTTTTTTCATCGGGCTTTTAGAATATTCTACAGACATTTTATTAAAATATTTCTAAAACTTCAGCCATGGCACGAATCCCGTGGAAATTAATTAATCATTCATGGGTAATCTTTGAAAACTTTACGCACGGATTTACAGTAGGGGAGCGTGGGGTCACCCCGGTCACCTAAAAAATAAACCTTCAAAATTTTTGAATTATCCTTATTAGATTATAAAACGGACGTTTTCTTATTCCACGGAATCTAGAGAACCAAAGACACATGCTTACAAATGAAAGTATAAAAGTAAATAGAAATATTTTATGAATTAAAAAAATTGTACGTTTGACACGTCGGGTCGCTCCGGTCATTTGGCGGGTCATCCCGGTCACTGTTAATTTCAAATAAAAAATTAAGAATCTAAAGTCGTATTGCTGAAATTTCATCGAATTAAAATTTTATTTGGTCAACTGAAACTTAAGAAGTAAAAAATAAAATGTAAAATTAATAATTAACAACATTTAACTTTTTTCCGTTTTCTATACTCACTTACGAGGCATCAATAATTTATTTATTTGTTCATTAATATTGTAACACAAATGTTACGATGTTGTAGAAGAAAATGCCCCTGATGAACAAAGAAATTTTTAGCTTAAATTTTAAAAAGCTTACTTTAATTAATTAATTGCTTATCAAATAAGATATTAGTTAATATTTTTATTAAACAAACACACGAATTGTCAGTCGAAATAACAAGTAAATGAATTGACCGATGTGACCCAATAACTTTGATCGGTACGACCCCAACTAATTTTTGAGAAAATAAACTGAATTAAAAAAAAATAGGATTGAAAATTATACTTTTATAAAAATTAAAATGGATTGAGAAATTTCTGTAGATAATATACATATCAATTATGAGCTCTTTTCTTCTTGTAAAATATATAAAAAAAAACCTTATGGTAATGTCCTCGATTTTTAGATCAAAAGTCGATCAATTTTCTATTTATTAATTATTATTAATAAGAAATTAATTTTCAACGTTAGGGCTCATAAACTACCCCTAATTCAATGAGAATATGAGGTTAAATTAAATTCAAAATCTATTATATGATAGACTTTTCAAAATTTGGGTGACCGGGACGACCCGCTGACCGGGGCAACACCGCGCTCCCCTAATTTTGGTAACATTGAGAACAGCGCAAATGCCGCTGATATTAAAAAAATGACCCTAACTGATATTTGATACCGTACCACATACGGCTTTACGAAAATTTAAAAAAATCTTTAGATTTTACTGGTGGCTCCGTAGATAATCATTGAGATTTGAAAGTATTACCTGGGAAATGATGCTTCTGTAATATTTTATAAAGTTTTATAAAAATCTATAGTTTTGTAAAATTTTCTATAATTTTAAAAAATTTCAGACAATTGTAATAAATTTTATATAATTTTTTAATACTTTACAGTGACAATTTACAAAACCTCATAAATTTTTGTAAAACTTTATATAATTTTATCAGGCGAATTCCAGAATGAAATAATAAAAACGTTCCTTTCTGGGTAATTAGGTCGTTATGCATATACACTGTAAAAAATTCGCGGAGTGAATCCGGATTAAATCCGGAGCGAATGCGGAGTGGATGAATTTTTAATTATTCACTCCCCTCGGTGTGAAATTTACTCCACAGGGGAGTTTTCGCGGAGTAGATAATTTTTTATTAATTTAATCTCTCCGGAGTGAAATTCACTCCGGAGCGGAGTTTTGTAAATAATATTTATAAAAAATAACTCCACTCAATAAAATCGAAGTAATAACTCGCGTATTACATAATTGATCAGCTGATACGCACACACACGCGCACTCGCATACACACGCACGCACACATTTGCACACATGCACACATTTGCACACATGCACACATTTGCACACACGCGGACACACACGCAGATATTTGCACACATCCGAACACACACAAGCACACACATTGTTTAGCAGTTTAATATAAATTAATATAAATTGATGTCAATGTTAAAACTCCGGACCGGAGTAAATTGGGACTGAAATAAAATCCGCGTCACTCCGCAATCACTCCGCTAAAAAAAACTCCCAATTCACTCCGCATACGGAGTGATTTTTTTAAAACTCCGGAACTCCGAGTGGCGGAATGAATGCGGAGTGAATTCGGATTTAATTTCAATCCGAATTCACTCGGGATTTATTACAGTGTAAGTGTTGTAAATGATTCTAAATACAATTCTCCAACATAATGAGTCTCTATGGAGTTTGCTTTATGATCGATAGTCCAGAATTAAAAAAAAAACTATAGGATGTTCTAAGAGTGTGTTATAACATTTCAACAAATCTAACGTTGTCCACACTATTGTTAATGTTCTGTATCAGTTTTTTTAAAGCACCGTAGTATGGACTCACGAAATTTTCTGAATTCTGTAAAAGTATCGATTTTGTTTCGGAATGTCATGAGCAGAACTGCTATTATCAGGAACTCCTCCAGGATTCTTAAAACGATAGTATTGTTATTATTAAAACTCATTTAATTACTTGGTAAGCACTGATCATTGGAATGCTGTACAAAATTTTCATCGCATTGACATTCATCATCAATACAAGAAGCATGATCAGTTGCACATTTTTCACCTTTCGAGCAAAAAGCCATCAACGCTGGTGCACAGTAGGTGTCATGTAGCCGGATATGATTCGATGAACATTCACAGATCTTATTTTTCGAACATATTGCATGATATATGCCCCTACAATCGGCGTTATTTTGACAGGGATGTCCAAGTATTACTACATTTTAAATTAAGTAAGATTAATTGATTAAGTAGAAACTATTGTATTTGATATAAAGTTCGTTAAAGGAAGGGACAGGGTTATGAGTACATCAAATCTTTGAAGTGAAATAAGTTGATTTATATTAATTCTGACAGTCATGCAACTTATAGTTTTGAAAGAAAACATTAAAACCTTTGAGGCTCGTCAAAATGTTATTTTTGATTATTTTTGAAGGTGCACGTAAATGAAAAAGAAATAGAAAATTGTTTTAATTTCAACTGAGTCGTTATAAATTACTACTATTACATAAAAATCAACACAAATATCTTGAAATCGATTAATAGTATATCAAATTAACATCAAGATTTACTCAACATTAATTAGATGGATCAATTTAGTGGATAGTGGGCGGGCTTCATAATACACCACGATGGTAATGTTTACTATAGTAGTACAGTTACGATTACCATATACATACGGGGATATTCTACATATATCATGAAACCCATTACCATAATGTAGAGTATTTATTTCCATATGCACTTAAGAACTGATCGTATGTATATAAAGAATTCATTTCTATGTGACTATGGGAACTATTACCTTAAATATGATAATCATTACCAAAATCTAATTTCCATACGATGTAGGACGTATTACCACAGTAATGGGGTATAATTCAAATATTAAAATTTAAAACAACTTGATTTCGTACACGGAAAGAAAATTATGGGAAGTTTTCCTATGCATTATGGGAATGGTTCCCATAATGGTATGGGAATAGTACCTATACTACTATAGGAATGGTTCCCATATATTATGGGAACCATCCCCATAATAGTATGAGAATAGTTCCCATACTATTATGGGAACCATTCCCATAATGGTATGGGAATCATTCCCATACTATTATGGGAATGGTTCCCACATTGGTATAGGAACTATTCCTATAATATTATGGGAACTATTCCCATAATGTTATGGGAACCATCCCTATAATATCATAAAATTTTTTTTTGCACAATATTGCAGAAATTTCCCAAAATTTGAATTTTCTTGAATGTTTTGTGCTGACAAAAAATTCTTGTTAAAAATTTTAATGTTTTTTTGCCATATACGATTTTTTTTTTCAATGTTTGAATTTTCGTTTTTATGTTTAATAATATTTCTGTGTATTGTAGAAGTGATTACCACACTTCTTTAAATTAATTTTTTCATGATAATATGGGAACCATTCCCATAATATTATAGGAATGGTTCCTATAATAGTATGGGAACTATTCCCATAATATTATGGGAATGATTCCCATAATGGTATACGAACCATTCCAATTGCATTATGGGAATCATTCCCATAATATTATGGGAATAGTTCCCATACTATTATAGGAACCATTCCCATAATATTATGGGAATGGTTCCTATAATATTATAGAAAGTATTCCTATAAATTATAGGAACCATTCCTATAATTATAGGAACCATTCCTATAGTGTTATGGGCATCATTCCCATAATTATAGGAACTATTCCTATAGTTATGGGAAACATTCCTATAATTATGGGAAACATTCCTATAATTATAGGAACCGCTCCCATAATTTATAGTCGTAATTCCTATGATGGTATAGGAAAAAATTTCACCAAATTATGGGAACCGCTGCCATAATTTTCTTTTCGTGTACGGTTGATTGATGACCCTACGTACCCCGTAAGCGTTAACTATTTTATCAACTTGCCACCGGGTGCCTTAATTTAGAGGGCTCGTCCCCAAGACTCAATTGCAAGTTAAGTAGAGGAGGGAATTTTCCAAAAATCGCTGCGATGGCGCGAAGCAATTGGTTATTTATATATATTTGCGTGGTTCATAAATTCATTTTCATTTATTATCAGTATATTTACCTGGTGTACATAGATCATTTGAGGAAACAAAATGATTTTCCATGCACTCGCATTTATTACGTAAACAATATGAATTTGGAACGACGCAATCATCATCTTCTAAACAAAAACCTCCTATAAGTGGTGAGCAAGTTAATAAATCCGGTCCTCCATGATTCAATTCGCAAACACAAATATGATCATCTGAACATGTTGAAAATTCGATTCCCGCACAATCTTTTACGGTTTGACATGGCGTTCCCAAATATTCTGCAGTAAATAACGAAAATACAGTTTTACAGAAGACTTACACTTTGAGTTAATCGAAAATTAAATGAGATCATATACTTGGCACACATTTGGATTCTCGATAAACATAACCAGGTTTGCATTGACATTTATAGTTTATGCAAGTAGAGTTTTCGGTTGCACATATTTCTCCATATATGCATGCTTCGTTGAATGCTGGCGCACACGTCGTATCGTTCATCTCATAATGACCATGACGACAAGCACATTTTTTTTCTTCAGAACATTCTGAATGGGCTAGGAAGTTTTGACAGTCTATGGATTCTCGACAATCCATGCCTAAGTGTGCTAAGAAATACAGAATAAATAAGGGATATTTCAAAATGAAAGCTGCAGTTATCTGAAGTCTGACTGAGACACAGGTAAGTGATAGCTAGTAACCCACGAGAAAGTGGACTTCACCACTCTGAGGCCTTCTGCTAAGGGGTGGCAGGTGATCATAGTCGAGTAGGTGGGAGTGAGTGAGAGACTAATTGCTTATTCCTTAGAGAGGAGTTGAACTAGGGCTAGAGGGGTGACGACTCGTTACCCTTTCGGCAACCCGGGGAACCAGGAACCGGTAGAATAGATCACGGACGATTTTGAGGACAGATTCATATTGCGCCGTGTAATTAACTGTAAGAATAAATTGTAACTAGGCAATAAAGAGGCTTGTTATTTGATTCTTGTATAAATAAAGAAGTGTTATTTAATTCTTATCTAAATAAAGGCTTATTATTTAATTCTCAAATAAAGTCTTGATTGTTTAAATTCCCGTTGAACACCATGGATACTGGCAAGTATATTCGAGCCGGGAACTAGCCGTTACACCCGGGTTACTAGAAATCTTCAGTTAGGTACCTTGCTCAAGATAATAACTTAGGGTTTAAAGATCGGAATATTTTTTGTATTATAATACAAAGACACATACAAATTTAGGGTATCAGGTGGAAGATAGAGAAGCTCGTAGTAGGGGTCAAGATTGACGGAAAGTTTCAAGTGAATGAAATCCGACTGTATTGTCATTGCTGAAATATAATTGTAAGTAAACCAACATTCGACTATTTTCTTTATTAATTAACTATTAATATTATGCTCTAGTGTATTACTCATCTACAACTTGCTTCTCAAATCCGACACACAATTACAATACTTATCGTAAGTTCTACAAGATGTAAAAATTAATATATACTATCAAGTTTATAAGGTGAATATAATAATTTTGAACTTACGTCTTTTACATTCAGTATTAGCAATAGCTTGAAACATTGATTTGCATTCGCACACGTTACCAAAACACTCAGAGTTATCCACTTTGCAGTCGGCATCTGTCTGGCAGACTTCATTTAAAATTGGTGCACAGGTTCCATTAACAGTGAGTGTATTCAATGAGCATGTACAAATCTCAGTTTTCGAACATTCGGCAAACTTAACTCTTCCACAATCAGAATCAGTTTTACAAAACGAACCTAATAGCTCTGGAATGACGACAATCCGGTGTAAAAAAAAGTACCTTAGCAATCCCAGAGAGATTCTTCCCAAGAACTTTTCCGCTCGTAGGACATTTTGGATCACCAGTCGGTACTTTGACAGAACTTCAAAAATTCACAAGAAAAACCCGATGATACTTAAAACATTCAGCTGCAAGACTTACCAATACAATTCAGAAATACACGAACCCTAGAAAGAGCATTGAAAATTACGAAACACCGGAGGTATCTATAAGATATTTTTCAACATGTTCTATAATGCTTTATCAGAACTTCACTGTTGCACTCCCTCGCGGTTTTGGAAATACCGAAATAATACCGGAATTATACGGTATAAATACTGCATAAATATGGTATTATTCAAGTTATTTTGGCCAGTTTTTTTGCCGCATTACTACCAAAAATTTACGAAAAAAATTCAGAATATTTACGGTAATAAAACAGAAAAAATACGGTATTTTAACAGCATTAAAACCGTAATTATACAGCATATTTTCGGCATTTTTGCAGCATTAAACCGTTCCACCCGGAACAAAAATTATATATAATTATATAAAATTTTATTTAATTATATATAATTATATATAACATTATAAAGTTATATGTACAATAACTGTCATGAAAAAAAAAAAAAAAAAAAAAAACCCGCCAACTCGTGAGCTCGATCCCGAGTCCTAATGATTTAGAGCCTGATCTGATAACCATTATGCCAAATCGCTTATTCAAAGTTGATACTAATTGTATTTATATCTATACAAACAAACTTAAGAATATTGAAAACCTCAATTTTCCCGGATTCTTATTTTCACTTACATTCTTTTGTTTCAATAAGAAATGTGTGAACTAATAGAATAAAATATAAAATTTTACACTTTGCACATTTTCGATGATTTTAACCGCAGAAGCAAATATAAAATAAAACCAAATTTTTTACAATTTTTCATTATATCAGGATAAATCTGGCAAAATCGCAGGATATCTACGGTATAATTACCAAAAAAATACGATTTTATTATTATAAAATTATCGCGTTATTGCGGTATTTATATAGCATTTTTTCGGTAAAAGTTCGGCATTTTTATAGTTTTTTTACGGCATTTTTTTGGTAAAAGTTTGGCATTTTTATAGTAATTTTACTATAATAAACTGGTAACTCTACAGTATAAGTACAGCAAAAAATCTGGCCAATATAACCATATTATTACGGTAAATTTACGGCATGTGTATAAATGCCGGAAATTTACGGCATTCGCAAAACCGCGAGGGCTGACGCTAAATCGAGTGCTGCTAAAATTCACCAAATAATATTATACACTTTTAGAATATTCTATAGACATTTTTAAAACTTCAGCCATGGCGCAAATCCCGTAGGAATTTATAAATCATTCACGGAAGATTTTTAAAAACTTTACGCACGGCTTTACAGTAATTATTTTGCAACATTGCGAACAGCGCAAATGCCGCTGATATTCATAAAAATGTCCCTAAGTTATATTGGATAACGTACCACTGCCGGCTTTATGGAAATTTTAAAAGTTCCTTAGATTTTACTGATGGCTCTGTAGATGATCTTTAAGACTTGAGTAAAATTACCCGGGAAATAATGTCTTTATAAAATTTCATGAATTCGGTAAAAAATATTTTTCAAAAATTTAATAAAACCATATGAAATTTGATACAATTTCAAGAAATTTTACAGCAAAAATTAATAGAATTTTATAAAATTCATACAATTGTACAAAATTTCATATATTTTTTTAAGACTTGACAGTGAAATTTCCAAAACCTCATAAATTTTTGTAAAACTTTATAAAATTTTATCAGGCAAATTCCAGAATGAAATAATAATAACGTTCCTTTCTAGATAATTAAGGAGTTATGCTTATACACGGAAAAAAATTAATCGTGAATGCAACATCATGCAGTTTTGGTAAATAAACATGATGAAATCATGTTGCATTCACATGATTTGTCATGTTTCGGCTACATGATAGTCATGTTGCGGTAACATGAGAAAATCATGTTGCATTCACATGATTTGTCATGTTTCGGCTACATGATAATCATGTTGCGGTAACATGAGAAAAATCATGTTGCATTTACATGACTTGTCATGTTTCGGCTACATGATAATCATGTTGCATTTACATGACTTGTCATGTTTCGGCTACATGATAATCATGTTGCGGTAACATGATAAAATCATGTGGCGGCAACATGATTTGTCATGTTTCAGCTACATGACATATTGTGGCAGCAACATGATTTTCATGTAGCCGAAACATGACAAATCATGTGAATGCAAAATGATTTTCTCATGTTACCACAACATGATTATCATGTTGCCGAAACATGACAAATCATGTAAATGCAACATGATTTCATCATGTTTATTTACCAAGACTGCATCATGTTGCATTCACGATTAATTTTTTTCCGTGTAAGTGACGTAAATGATTCGAAATACAATTCTCCAACTTTATGAGTCTCTACGGTGTTCGTTTTATGATCAATAGTCCAGAAATGCTTAAAAAAAGAACTATAGGATGTTCTAAGAGTGTATTATAACATTTAAAAAAATCTAACGTCATCAAAACCATTGATAATGTTCTGTATCAGTTTTGTTAAAGCACTGTAGTATGGACTCACGAAATTTTCTGAGTTCTGTAAAAGTATCGATTTTGTTTCGGAATGTCACGAGCAGAACTGCTATTATCAGGAACTCCTCCAGGATTCTTAAAACGATAGTATTGTTATTATTAAATCTCATTTAATTACTTGGTAAGCATTGATCATTGGATTGCTGTACAGAACTTTCATCGCATTGACATTCATTATCAATACAAAAAGCATGATCAGTTGCACATTTTTCGCCGTTCCAACAAAACGCTCTCAACGCTGGTGCGCAGTAGGTTGCATTCACCCAGATTTTATTTGGTTTACAGTCACAGATCTTATTTTTCGAACATGTTGCATGATTTATGTTCCTACAATCATCGTTATTTTGACAGGAATGTCCGAGTGTTACTGCATTTTAAATTAAGGAAGATTATTCGTTTAATTTTAAACTATTGTACTCGATAAGAAGTTCGTTAAAGGAAGGGATATGGTTATGAGTACATCAAATTTTGCGAGTAAAATGAGTTAATTTATATTAATTCTGACAGTCATGCAACCTAAAGTTTTAAAAGAAAACATTTGGACTTTTAAAGCTCGTCAAAATGTTATTCTCGACTATTTTCGAAGGTGTACGTGAATGGAAAAAAAATCTAAAATTGTTTTAATGACAATTGAGTCGTTATAAATTACTACTAATATTAAAAATTTGGAAAATCCAAAAGTGCACGCCTCGAAAGCTCATGTTATGTTTTTTTTTAAAAGTTAAATTTCGAATAAAATTGAATATCCCGCTCTTTTCCCATAGAAATTTCCATGATAAATATACGGTAATAAAAGTAAAAAAAAAAAAAATAAGGAGAACATTCCTAATGAAAAATGGCGGCAGTGTGTGTTTGTTTACATGTAAGATTGCCGTTTTTAACCGTAATGATTTATTTTTAAAAAAACGAGAAGGCCTACAGTAGTGATTTTCGAAAGGAACCTTCTTTGCTTAATTCTGAAAATTGTGAAAAAAAAATTAAGTAGTTTCGTCAAGTCATTCTCGAGATATCCGTACCACGCCGTTTTTTTTTAACCACAGACTAATGGACGTCCACGATAAATTTTTTTTAATGAACTTTTTTTTATATTAATACATATTGGACAAATTAAAAAAAGTATCAGGATTATTTATTAGTGTTTCAGCTTTATATTGATGTGCTTTTCATAATGCGTAAGAGTAATAGAAAAAAAATATATGCACTTTAATGAGTGGAATTCGTGTGACCTTGACAGGTCGGTTATAAAGCACAACCTCTCCACTTCGCTTCCGAGGCGTGCAATACATAAAAATTAACAGGCATATCTTGAAATTGATTAATAGTATATCAATTTAACATCACGATTTACTAAAAATTAATAAGATGGTTCAGTTTAGTGGCCAGTGGGCGGGCTTCATAATACATCACGATGGTAATGTTTACTATAGTAGTATAGTTACGATTACTATAATCGTATGGGAATATTCTACACATATTATGGAACCCATTACCATAATGCAGAGTATGTATTTCCATATGCACTTAAGAACCGATCCTATGTAAATAAAGAATTTATTTCTATGTGACTATGGAAACTATTACCATAAGTATAATAACACCGGCACACAAAAAAAAATAAGTTCTCTGTACTTTTGACGGGACCGATTTATTCCCATGTATTTTGACCCGCTGAATCCGAATCCGAGGTCCGTTTAACCCGTACACCCTCAGATTTTTAGAAAACTTTAAAAAACCTCAAAAATACACAAAAATCAACCGTTTTTTAAATTTATAAATTTTTTTAACCCTAACTAAGCATGATTTTTATGTATTTCGGTCCTCCCCATACTAACCTGAAGTTTATTTGAAACATTAGCCATTTAAAGTCTGAGTAAATCCCAAAAAACCCCAAAAAATTGCAAAAAAGCAAAAAAATTCTTAGTATTGTGATGAAAAAAATTTTTTGGAGCATATTAAAATTTTTTTATGTTTTAGGCCAAAATATTTTTTATATATATATATCACAGATCGAACAATATGATTTATTTTATTTATTTCGATTTAAAAATTGATTTTTGTTATACCAAATTATATTTTTTTCGATTTTTTGGGAATTTTCGCGATTTATTTAAAATTTTAGAGATGTCTGAGCCATGGATGTTCGAGAATTATATGTGACAGATAAACATACATGAAAATAATTATTTATTTAGCCCTATAAAATTGTTTTCATCACAATACTAAGAATTTTTTTGCTTTTTTGCAATTTTTTGGGGTTTTTTGGGATTTACTCAGACTTTAAATGGCTAATGTTTTAAGTAAACTTCAGGTTAGTATGTAGAGGACCGAAATACATAAAAATCATGCTTAGTTAGGGTTAAAAAAATTTATAAATTTAAAAAACGGTCGATTTTTGTGTATTTTTGAGGTTTTTTAAAGTTTTCTAAAAATCTGAGGGTGTACGGGTTAAACGGACCTCGGATTCGGATTCAGCGGGTCAAAATACATGGGAATAAATCGGTCCCGTCAAAAGTACAGAGAACTTATTTTTTTTTGTGTGCCGGTGTAATCATTACCAAAATCTAATTTTTATACGATGTAAGTCGTATTACTATAGTATTGGGGTATCTCGTCCCCAAGACTCAATTAGAAGTTAAGTAGGGGAGGCAATTTTTCGAAGACTGCTCTGAGGGCGAGAAGTAATTAGTTGCAAAGGAAAAACAGTGGCCACCGGGGGAAAAAGGTTTAGATTTGACCACATATACACTGTAAAAAGAGCGGTGTTAAAAATGGACTCATTTTAACTCCGCCCGGTGTTAAAATAAAATTACACCGGTGTTAAAAATACCGGTGTTAAATCAGGGTAACCGGTGTAAAAGCGGAGTAAAAGCGGGGTAACCGGTGTTAAAACGGAGTAACATCGGTGTAAAAGCGGGGTGAATTCCGTCCGCTTGGAGTATTAACTTTAAAGATTATAAAACACAAAAAATGTCAGTACTTTATGAAAATTAATAAAGAATATTATTTATTAACAAGTACAGTGATCGAGTAAGTAAAAATATTCACAAAGTAAAATATTTTAACACTGGTAAAGAATGTCTACACCAGCGGCGGCGTTATTTTAACACCGGTCTAGAATATTTACACCGGTGGCGGCGTTATTTTCACACCACTTTCGGGGGCAAATTTAACACCGATAATTTTAACACCTACACCGTTTGGACTTACCCCGGTGATTTTTTACAGTGTAATTATATCTGATCAGATTTGACAAATCAGATCTGGTCAGATCTTTAAATTATCTCTATCTGACGAGATCTGGATGATCTGATCAGATAGAATTATATGTGGTCAGATCCAAACCTTTTTTCTCAGAAATTCCTACACTGTAAAAAGAGCGGTGTTAAAAATGGACTCATTTTAACTCCGCCCGGTGTTAAAATAAAATTACACTGGTGTTAAAAATACCAGTGTTAAATCGGGGTAACCGGTGTAAAAGCGGAGTAAAATCGGAGCAAATGCGGGGTAACCGGTGTAAAAGCGGAGTAACATCGGTGTAAAAGTAGGGTAAACTGCGTCCGCTTGGATTATTAACTTCAAAGATTATAAAACACAAAAAATGTCAGTTCTTTATGAAAATTAATAAAGAATATCATTTATTAACAAGTATAGTGATCGAGTAAGTAAAAATATTCACAAAATAAAATATTTTAACACTGGTAAAGAATGTCTACACCGGTGGCGGCGTTATTTTAACACTGGACTAGAATATTTACACCGGTGGCGGCGTTATTTTCACACTGCTTTCGGCGGTAAATTTAACACCGATAATTTTAACACCTACACCGTTTGGACTTACCCCGGTGATTTTTTACAGTGTAATTATATCTGATCAGATTTGACAAATCAGATCTGGTCAGATCTTTAAATTATCTCTATCTGACGAGATCTGGATGATCTGATCAGATAGAATTATATGTGGTCAGATCCAAACCTTTTTTCTCAGAAATTCCTACACTGTAAAAAGAGCGGTGTTAAAAATGGACTCATTTTAACTCCGCCCGGTGTTAAAATAAAATTACACTGGTGTTAAAAATACCAGTGTTAAATCGGGGTAACCGGTGTAAAAGCGGAGTAAAATCGGTGTAAAGGCGGGGTAACTGGTGTAAAAGCGGAGTAAAATCGGAGCAAATGCGGGGTAACCGGTGTAAAAGCGGAGTAACATCGGTGTAAAAGTAGGGTAAACTGCGTCCGCTTGGATTATTAACTTCAAAGATTATAAAACACAAAAAATGTCAGTTCTTTATGAAAATTAATAAAGAATATCATTTATTAACAAGTATAGTGATCGAGTAAGTAAAAATATTCACAAAATAAAATATTTTAACACTGGTAAAGAATGTCTACACCGGCGGCGGCGTTATTTTAACACCGGTCTAGAATATTTACACCGGTGGCGGCGTTATTTTCACACCACTTTCGGGGGCAAATTTAACACCGATAATTTTAACACCTACACCGTTTGGACTTACCCCGGTGATTTTTTACAGTGTAATTATATCTGATCAGATTTGACAAATCAGATCTGGTCAGATCTTTAAATTATCTCTATCTGACGAGATCTGGATGATCTGATCAGATAGAATTATATGTGGTCAGATCTAAACCTTTTTTTCTCGGAAATTCCTAGTAAAAATAATATTAAATTGCAAAAAAAAGAACGAGATAGTTTTGCTGCTTGTTTGCCGTAGAAGTACCTATTTTAGCGTAAATTGTAGCAAAATGTAGTATATTACAGTAATTTACCGTACTTGTGATCCACAAGGGCATTTGTCATTCATTACCTTTTTCTCCACAGACGAATCCACCCCTCGATTCTTTCAGTTTACAGGTGAAATTATCATCACAGCATGGTAGTAAATTTCGAGGATCACACTAAATAAATTCAATAAATATCATCACCATTAGAGTTAAGAATTTCATGATACCAGCGTCGAAACTTCAAGTTTCAGTGTCTCTAAAGCCAGTTGGAACGAGCTAATTTCGAGCCGATGCAGCAAAGAACTACAAGTGAATTCGTAATTCACTAACACCTGCATACAGTAGGCAGAAACACAATTGTTTCAGCACGGCGTTTGTTATGTTTAATGTTCATTTGCAGCCTTATTATTCTCATTTGTTTACTTGTCACTTGCGTTTACTTATTTCATTTTTTGAGTGACAGATTTAATAAACCGAATAAAATTACTAAAAATGAGTGAAAATAATTTTTTTGTCTTATTTATTGACTAATAAGTGACTGCAAATTACAGATTTCTCGTTCTCTTAAAGTTCTCCGCATCATCGACTTGAAATTAACTACCAGGGTCAAAAATTTTTCGGTCCGGGTAGATCAAAAACAGATTAAAATTTTTATAGAAGTTCAATAACAGACCGAGTAGTCCAAATACAGTCTAGTTAGACTAAAATCAGATCAAATTTTTCGACCCAGGTAGTTTCTTACTGGCTGCTGACACTGAATTCTGAAATTCCCATGCAGGTAATCATGGAAAATATAGCAGGATAATTTAGAGATGCCCTCTGAGGGGCACCTTTGAACAAAATTCTCTTTTTTTAAATTAACAATGTAGTTTCGATGAAGCACTTTTTTTCAATTAACTAAAGTGCATTATGAAAGCTAAATGACCAATGCATCGATTAAGGCGTAAAAGATATTATATGTTTATCACATTAAAAGTAATAATGAAATAAGATAAAAGTATTCAAAAGTGCCTTTTTCTTTCCTACTATATCTCATTCATAAATGATTACTTAAAGAATTTTACTTGTTCATTGTTTTTGGCGCATTGATTATTCTCACTGCTATTTTTTTCCTGTGCACGAATCATCCATACTGTCAATGCAGCTAAATATATATGCAAAGTGTAGAATAAATGTTTTATTAACATTGTACACTAATTTTATACAGTATTGCTGGTAAAATAAAGCCAATCAAGCTTTGAAGAATTAATTATTTCCACACTAAAACCACTGCTACAAAAATCACGCACTGTAGTCAGAAGAGAAATATTGATTACTAGTTGATTGCTTCAGTGATTTGAGGTTCAATTAGTTCAATGTCACATCGTCTAATGACTTCCCGCATAGAAATATTACTGTGCTTCAAGGTATACTTAAAAACTGGTGATTAAAAATTGATAAAAAATAGACCTACAATAGATTTTTTTAATAGCTGCGTATTAAAACCAATAACATAAAAATAAATTATTTCAGAGTTTACATGATAAGAAATAAATTTTAGGTTTTTTTGTTATCGTAGTTGCGAGTGTTTCAAAATTTTACATGTCTACACGGAAAGAAAATTATGGCAGCGGTTCCCATAATTTTGTGAAATTTTTTCCTATACAATCATAGGAATTACGACCATAAATTATGGGAGCGGTTCCTATAATTATAGGAATGTTTCCCATAATTATAGGAATAGTTCCTATAATTATGGGAATGATACCCATAACACTATAGGAATGGTTCCTATAATTATAGGAATGGTTCCTATAATTTATAGGAATACTTTCTATAATATTATAGGAACCATTCCCATAATATTATGGGAATGGTTCCCATATTATCATGACAAAACTAATTTAAAGAAGTGTGGTAATCACTTCTACAATACACAGAAATATTATTAAACATAAAAACAAAAATTCAAACATTGAAAAAAAAATCGTATTTGGCAAAAAAACATTAAAATTTTTAACAAGAATTTTTAGTCAGCACAAAACATTCAAGAAAATTCAAATTTTGGAAAATTTCTACACTATTGTGCAAAAAAAAAATTTTATGATATTATAGGGATGGTTCTCATAACGTTATGGGAATAGTTCCCATAATATTATAGGAATAGTTCCTATACCAATATGGGAACCATTCCCATAATAGTATGAGAATGATTCCCATAATAGTATGGGAACTATTCTCACACTATTATGGGGATGGTTCCCATAATATATGGGAACCATTCCTGTAGTAGTATAGGTATTATTCTTATACCATTATGGGAACCATTCCCATAATGCATAGGAAAACTTCCCATAATTTTCTTTCCGTGTACAATATTTCAGATGTCAGAAAGTTGAAATATGCGGTGGTTCTAGAATCTGCAGCTCAAAATACACTGTCATATATTTATTTTAATATACCTTGTTACTTAAATCATATATAGAAAAAGAGCGAGCTGAACGAGAAGGGTGGGCAAATTGGATCACCTTAAAATTCTAACGTTCCGCTATGAAAATCGGCGATTTTCGCTGAATTCGGGAATTTATTATTTTCATCCCGAATTCCGAAAATCGAGCTCTTGTCAGAGAGTTATTTTAATTCCCATAGGAATTAAAATAACTTTCCGTACGGATTTTTGTTCAGTGTGGACTTCTATTTGTAAATCATAATAAAAATTCACATAGAAATCCGTAATCGATTTCCATATGGTTTTGGAACGACGTGGATTCCCATGGGAAAGTACGTAAGAATATGTTTAGAAATTGATGCTTGATTCTTTTAGAAAACTGTCATATGGGATCCATTCGTCAACGCCATGTAGGCATTTCCATGAGAATCTAATCTACTTTCCCCTATCAAAATTTGCTCGATGTGGATTTCCATGGGAAATTATTGTCATAATCCACAAAGGGATTCATATTAGTTTCCCATATGGATTTTGGCTTGATGTAAGTTCCCATGGAAAACCACGTAAGAATCTATAAAGAAATCGATGCTTAGTTTTTATAGAAAACCATGTGGGAATCCATCTGAAAACGCCATGGACGAATCCACATAGGAATCTACGCTTGATTTCCACATGGTTTTTGTCTATAGGGAAGCCTGTAAAGGTTCTAGGACCAAATCAATTATTTTCCTGTCAGTATTTGCTATCATTTGACCCTAGACCAGCCTAAAAAAATCATAGGACGACAATTATTAGGCACAATGAAAAAAAAAATCCCCAACTGACGTACGGACGAATTGCCCTAAGACGTTCTAGAACTTTTTTAGAGAGATGCCTTGAGACGCGTGCACGTAAAGGGACTAGGGAGTAAAGTAATTTTATAAAATACATGAGGGTAATTCATTCTTTTCTTTTATGTTGTTTATTTAATTGAAATTACATTTGAGCCTGAGAATAGGTCTCGTCGATCTTAATTGTGCAAAAGTTACTATGAGGATACTGTATTTCTTCATGATGATCAAAATCTCCTTGTTCTAAAGTAGCGATTGGATCTTCTTCACTAATATTCCCATCTTGACTCGTTGAAGCAACACCAACTTCGGCGATTGATTTTCTTATATATTTTTTACGATTTGAACAAACTTTATTTACGTGCCTCACAAAATCCTTTGATGGTATTATCCATTCTGTCCTCATATTAACTAAATCTAATAAACCAAAATATTTTAAATCGATAAAAAGTATTACTTTTATCGTTAAATGAAATTTTAACCTGCATTGACAATCAATGTCAATACATCATTACTTCTGTTATATTTATCGTAATAATGAGAAAATAAATTTTTTTCTCAAGCTCAGAGCTTGTAATTTACAACTCTGTTATCAATTTTAGAAAAAATAAAAATTATTGGGTTCAATCAAAAAAAAAAAAACTACCCAGAAAAATTTGAAAATTTTCAAATTTTTCATGAAGGAAAATAATTATTTTAAAAAACTTTTGTTTCGTTCCAATGCCAAAAAAAAAATTAAAAATTTTTCTGAATTGTTTCTCAAATTACGTTGTAAAAATTTTTTCAAATTGTTTTAATAATAATTTATAAAAATTAGAGTTTTGGTACTGAAAAAAAATTTGTTGGTATTTTGCTAAGACAATTTCTAATAAAAATATCAATCTTTGAATGTCAAATAAATTGTATTAATTGAGATAATAAAATAGTGAGGTAACAATGAAACAATTACCGTAAATAGCACGATAGACGTTGGGATCAATACCCCGTGCACCTCTGCGCCCTTTTGCAGATAGAAATGCTAATTCTTTGCCGTAAATTTCAACGAGGATGTCAGTAGATAATTTTCTCCAGTCTTTTAAATCTTGATTCCGGTGGAATATCGCATTTATTGTCATTGGCGGTAAATATGGACCTAAACTTAGATGTATGTCAGCTTTATGTTGATCTTGCACACTATGTTCCTAATTGAAAATAATTTTAATTTTATTTTTAAGCATTAGAAAAACTATCGCCGAATGAGTTTGGTGAAAATTTTCCTAGACTGAACGATCAAATTATTTTAAAGTATCTATTGATTCATCAAATAAATTTTTACGAAAATATAAAAATTTTACAGATAATAGAATTTCATAAGTAAGATATTAATTAAATAAAAAAATGCAGTAATTCATCTTAAATATTTACTGGAAGTATGCGAATAGTATTCGAATCTAATAATTTGAATCTCCGACTCATTAGAAAAATACTAATGATTTGAAAGTTATCGAATTATTCGTAAACTTTTACATTATTCAATTGGAATTTGAATTTTGAACATAAAGTCATTATATTTGTCATGAATTATAGAAAATTGATCACTATAATTTACAAATAATTGAAATTTTTCGAGTAACTCGAAAATTAACGAAAACTATAGAAACTGGCAGATAATTTGAAAACTGACGAATATTTGGAATCATTCGAAAAATTAAAATGATTCGAAACTTTTTGAAATTTATATTATTATGAGAAATTACAATACTCGTTGGTTTTCAAATTATACACCAAGTGGGGAAATTATTCTCATTTGAAATGTTATGGTATCATAATAAAGCCGGAACATTTTGGCCACCTAACGGAAACTGAAATAAAAACATTCGAAAATTACTATGGCCATAGTAAAATGTACGATTATATTACAAACTACTGTAACCATTAAAAACTTTACAACGTTATAGTAATTTTTCTGTTTCATTTCAATTTCCGTCTGGTGGCCAACATGGCCCGGCTTCACTATGACACTATTGTATTTCGAACGGGAATAATTTCTCCGTGCAGTTTTTAAATGTATCACTACCTTACGCGTTACTTAATTTGGATCCAAATTTCAAACATGAAATTATTATCATTGTGACGAATTATAGAAAAAATTTATGACTATAATTAATGAATAATTTCGATTTTTTGAATAATTCGAAAATAACGATCACTTGAAAATCCACAAATTCGATTTTTTCAAATAACTCGAAAACTAACGAATAATTTGAAAACTAGTAGGTAATTAAAAATTTTGAATACTTCGGAAAATTCGAAAACCAACGAATATTTCAAATAAATCGAAAAATTTCATTTGCATAACTCAATTTGAATTCGAATTTTAAACATAAAATTAATATGATTGTTACGAATCACATAAAAATTTATGGCTATAATTTTTGAATAGTTTAGATTTTCCAAATCATTCAAAAATCCACAAGTACACCGAAAATTTACGAATTCGAATAACTCGAAAATTAACAAATAACTTGAAAACTAACGAAGGTTGCAAATGATTTGAATAGTTTTAAGTACTCGAAAGCTTACGAATTGTCCGTTAGTTTTCGAATTAGTCGTAAATTATCGAATTATTCAATTGGGATTCGATTGTCAAACATAAAATTATTATCTCTGTAATAAATTATAAAAAATTTTACACTATCATTAACAAATAGTTTGAAAACTGATATACAGTTCGCAAATTATAAATTTTTCGAATAATTCCAAAATTGACGAATATTCCAAAGTGTTCGATTTAAATTTCGGACGAATATTACCAATGAATTGGATACAAGTAATTTCTAAATTCGAATTATTCGCACACCCCCACTATTCACCAAACTCATCTAATTAATTCTTACAATAAATAATTTGGGTAAATGTTAAAATCTCCGCGGTCATATTTTAAGTTAAATAATGCAATTACTCTGTAAAAAGAGCAGTGTTAAAAATCGACTCATATTAACTCCACGCGGTGTTAGAATGAAATTACACCGGTGTAGGAGGCGTAATTCGGCGGTGTTAAAATACCGGTGTTAAACCGGTTTAAAAGCGGGGTAAACTGCGTCCGCTCAGAGTATTAACTTTGGAAAGCTTATAAAACGCAAAAAATATTTTCACACACACGCGAGCGCACACGTGAACACACACACACATTTAAACTCATGAGCGCACACACGAGCAAACACACACACACACACTCAAACAAACGAGCGCACGCACGCACACATTCACACACATATGCGCACATGTAGACACGAAAAAAATCGTACGCACACACGCACGCACACACATGTACACACACGCGTACACACACACACTTACTCAATACACGCACACTGTTTAACTGTAGTGATCGAATAAGTAAAAATATTCCCTAAGTAAAATATTTTCACACAGGCACTGATAGAAAATTTATATTGACTCAAGAAATATTTTCTTGAGCCAAGAATTTATTTCTGAAGAAAACCAGTTGTCTTGCTTCAAGAAATTCTTGTCTTGATTTAGATTTTCTTGGCTCTATAGATTTTGTATCTTCGATGGATAACTCTCGTGTCTTGACCCGAAACTATATTATCTTCAATCGATACTATCGAATTTTTCAAGCAAGACCACTTGTCTTCAACTAAAAATGTCGTATTATTATTTTAACAACTTTAAATTTTTGGTTCAAGTAATAATTCCTTGATGAAAGATGTTTTTAAAGTAATGAAAAATAAATTTTTTTTTAAAATAAATTTCTACTTTAACATATCTGAAGTAAATGAATTTAGTCCCAAAAAATCACTTTAAAACTTTTTATTTTTAAAATAAAAAAAAAAGTTTTTTTTCAAGCTGAGTAAATTGATATCTTGATTTAAAAATCGCGCCATTCTCGAAACGAGTCGGTAATGTCTTAAACCTACATTTTGCCTATCTTAATCCAAGAGCAAGAAATTCTTGAGCGAAATATGTCAGAATTTTGTTTCAAAACAAAAAAGGCTTCATCGAAAAATCAAATTCTCAAACAAAGAATTTTTTTTCTCTATCTGAGAATTTCAATTTTTTGGTTCAAGGACTTATTTCTTGAATTAAAACAATTGAAAATTTTGAAACAAGAACCACATTTTGTAGAAAAAATTTTTCTTGAATCAAGATAGTTTTTCTATCAGTGGGGAAATTTTATTTAACACTGGTAAAGAATTTTACACCGGTGGCGGCGTTATTTCCACACCACTTTCGGTGTTGAAATTTAACACCGCAAATTTTAACATCTACACCGCTTGGACTTACCCTGGTTATTTTTTACAGTGTACTTGCAATAATTCTTAATTTTGTTTGCTTTTGATATTCGTAATAAATTAAACAATTTAAAACATATTAAATAATATCAAGTATTTTAAACCGCAACATCCACATTTACCCAAGCTATCAGAAAAAAAATGTATATTAAATTTACTTCTCGTTTGACGCTTACAGATTTGTCACAAACTTTTTCCATTAGTCCGACTAATTTTTTGAGGAAATTAACGTTCTCGACTGTTGCTAAAAAAGTAATTAAACATTTTATCAGTAATTGAATTTTTCTTGCTTGGAGAAATGTTTCGGAATCTTAAGGATAATCTCTTTCAGGTTCAAGGTGTGCAAAAAAAAAAAAATCTTCATAACTTAAAATGAAGTCGAATTAACAAACGGGAATTACATGAATTATTTTTCTGACTCACCAGATTGCAATAAATCTGTAACTTGTTGATTTAAATCTTCAGCAGCCATTGGATCGTTTTCATTACGATCGTCATGTTCATCATTATTGTCATTATCTTCATCATTGCTACTAGATTCCGAAGACGAACTATCGTTGTCGCTGAGTGCAGTAAAAACCGCAGCATTAAAATTATGTTTAGCTTTTGGTCCTTTGTTATTGTCTTGTTTTTTTTGTTTTCTTATTTTTATTTTTGTTGCATTTTTAGTTCCGTACAATAAATCTGATCTAGGAGAAATCAAGTTCGGCTGAATTGATTTTTTTTTCTCAAGTACTATTCCCGTTGACGTGTCGACTGTTAATTTATTTAACTCATTTTTATCAACTGTAAATTTATTTTAATAAAAATAATTAATTTTTCATATGCAGATTCTTGTCAATGGGAATTTATATTAAAATCCTTAATTTTATAGCGTTGAAGATTTTATAAAGGCGAATTTTAATAATAGATGCCGTTGTAAAGACATTAGGACGTATGCATTTTTTTAAATTAAATTATTCTATTTAAAATTTAGAAAAACCGAAATGAAAAAAATTTTGTATCTAAAACTCAATGTAAACATTAGGGTGTTTCATTTTAGGGCAACTTTTTTTTCAATGCACTAACAGCTTCTATACTTGCAGGAAGATAAAATAAGATGCCTGTTAAAATTAAAGCCCTTAATATTAACAGGTGTCTCATAGTAATTTTCTATTTCCCACACTGATAGAAAAACTATCTTGATTCAAGAAAAATTTTTTCTTCAAAATGTGGTTCTTGTTTCAAAATTTTCAATTGTTTTAATTCAAGAAATAAGTCCTTGAACCAAAAAATTGAAATTCTCAGATAGAGAAAAAAAATTCTTTGTTTGAGAATTTGATTTTTCGATGAAGCCTTTTTTGTTTTGAAACAAAATTCTGACATATTTCGCTCAAGAATTTCTTGCTCTTGGATTAAGATAGGCAAAATCTAGGTTTAAGACATTACCGACTCGTTTCGAGAATGGCGCGATTTTTAAATCAAGATATCAATTTACTCAGCTTGAAAAAAAACTTTTTTTTTTATTTTAAAAATAAAAAGTTTTAAAGTGATTTTTTGGGACTAAATTCATTTACTTCAGATATGTTAAAGTAGAAATTTATTTTAAAAAAAAATTTTTTTTTCATTACTTTAAAAACATCTTTCATCAAGGAATTATTACTTGAACAAAAAATGTAAAGTTCTTAAAATAATAATACGACATTTTTAGTTGAAGACAAGTGGTCTTGCTTGAAAAATTCGATAGTATCGATTGAAGATAATATAGTTTCGGGTCAAGACACGAGAGTTATCCATCGAAGATACAAAATCTATAGAGCCAAGAAAATCTAAATCAAGACAAGAATTTCTTGAAGCAAGACAACTGGTTTTCTTCAGAAATAAATTCTTGGCTCAAGAAAATATTTCTTGAGTCAATATAAATTTTCTATCAGTGCATTTAAATAACATGAGAAAAAATAAATTTTAAGTTTGGAATTTTATACCTTAGCAATGGCTCATTGTACAGATAAGTTCAGAATGGATTTTTATAGGGAATTAAACGATCTACAAAAAAAGTGTCTTATTATTTTTCGATAAATCGATCTATTCAAAAGTTATTGGAGCTTGAAGTCAAATTTATAGTAAATTTCAGGATTTTTTTCCTATTTCGGCGAAACTATCAGACTTATCACAAAATGTCATTGAAACTTTTTTGTAGGTAATTTTATTCTCTACAAAGTATTTCTGATAAAGTTTTTTCAATTTTCGCATCACTTCCTAGTTATTTCCATTTTAACGCCGGGCTCTGAAAAAAATAGTGTTCTGATCGATTGCAAGAGCTGGACATCAAAATGCAAATAACTAGGAAGTTATGCGAAAATTGAAAAAACTTTATAAGAAATAGTTTGTAGACAATAAAATTACCTACAAAAAAGTTTTGATGACATTTTGTGATAAGTCTGATAGTTTCGTCAAAATAGTAAAAAAATCCCAAAATTTATTATAAATTTAACTTCAAGCTCCAATAACTTTTGAGAAAATCGATTTATCGAAAAATGATAAGACACTTTTTTTGTAAATCGTTTGATTCCTTACAAAAATCCATTCTGAACTTATCTTTACAATGAACCGTTGCCGAGGTATAAAATTCCAAACTTAGGATTTATTTTTTCCCATGTTATTTAAATGGGAAATAGAAAATCGCGATAAGACACCTGATAATATTAAGGGCTCTAATTTTAACAGGCATCTTATTTCATCTTCCTGCAAGTATAGAAGCTGTTAGTGCGTTGAAAAAAAAAAAGTTGCCCTAAAATAGCACACCCTAGTAAACATATTACCCACCAATTTCTTATTTAGAATCAAATTTATGGCGAAAGTATCAAATTAATTAAAAAAGTCAATAAATATTTTTTGTAGGAAATTAAATTTTCTACAAAATTGTTCATGATGATTTTTATCATGTCTGTGATACTTAGTCTAGAATTTCAATTTCAAATCAAAAACTGTTTCATTCTTATTTTCTATAGTTGATAAATTTAATGTTCAAACAGAAAATTATGACAGAACCAATAAATCTATTGAAAAAGTCAATGAGACCATTTTCATAGAGAACTTAATTTTCTACAATATTGTCTATAATCATTTTTATCGTATCCGGGATACTTAACCTAGAATTTAAATTTAAAAATAAAAAATATTTCCATATTTGGTTTTTTTTGTATAATTCTCTTAAGTTTAATACTTCAAACAAATATTATAGCAACACTATCAATTTACCAAAAAAATGATCAGACGTTTTTTATACAAAATCTAATTCCCTACAAAATTGATTCTTATCATTTTAATCATATCCGCGATACTTAACCTTGAATCTTAATTTGTAAATCAAAAACTGTCATAATTCTTCTATATAGTTCATAGTTTTTAGATTTGAATAGAAAATTACGGCAAAACTATCAAATCTATTGAAAATGTCAATGAGATCTTCTTTATAGAGAATTTAATTTCCTACAAATTTCATTTCAATCATTTTTGCCATATCTACGATACCTAACCTAGAAATTTCATTTAAAAATTAAGTTTTAATAAAATAATTTTTTACTAATATTAAAATAACTTCCAATTGAAATCTTAAATAAAAAAGTCATTAAAAACCATCAGACAAAATTTTCATTAAAATAGTCTACCTAAAAATTAACCACAAATACTAAAATCCTTCCCGAGATGAAGCAGTGGTTTGCCCCCTCCCCTCCCCCTCACTCTTAGAGAACGAGTCTAATCTCACTTCGCTACATTTACATTACAATCCGAAAATATCCGACAATTGACGACGACGACTTACTCTCTGGCTCTGGGATAACTTTATACCTCATTTTCAAAACATAACCAAAGAAAAAAAAAATAAACCTCCACCATGTGACGAGCGACATATGATCCGGAAGTTAGTAGACAATTAACAATTTTTGGATTTTTTTTTAACAAATTAATTACAAAAAAAAAAAAAGACTAAAACTGTGCACACGTTGAAAATTTTAAAAACCATAAGTGCAATTTAAAAAAATTTTTTTTAATTTATCGTTTTGCGACATTCAAAATTTCAAATAAAAAAAAAAATAAATCAACTTACTAGAGATTTTCAAAATCTTGGCTGTTTTTCTTTCATTGATCCCAGTGACGGCATTTTTCCATTTCAATGATATAACGGCGCCATCTTTTCTACATCTTTGAGGTATAGCTGAACATTTAACCGTTTCAACATTTTGAGAATCGATCCAATAAATTAACGCGTAGCCTTTACTCATTTTAAATAATATTTTGTACTAATTTTATATTAATAATATTTATTACTAATAAAAATAAACTGATCTGTACAAAATGGCGGTATTGATGTTTGCGGACAAAGACCTACTGAGTAACTTGATAACTTGTGTAGGACGACGAGGCTTCATGTAGGCTAAGTATTGGTGGCTTTGTATCTCATACTTTCTACTGTTGAGTAGACTTAAAAGTATAGAGTTTTGCATGTATGTGTGTGGGGATACTGCGCAAACGTAGTACGCACGCAGGTGCGTTTAGTTGGTACTCGGCTAGAGAGGCAGCATGCAGTGAGAACGATGGGAGTTGGGTTCGGTGGGTTTATTATTGAGTAAGGCAGGTCGACAGCAGGCTTGGGATACTGGATATCGACCTCGTCTCTGATATTTTTAAATAAGTGCTAATTTTTTTAAACCTGTTTTGTTCCATAATGATTAGATTTTTTCCCGTAGGAATCTTATTGTTATTTTTAGCTATAGATTGTAAAGTACTGGGTTGGGGAAAAATTGATAAGGACCTTTTTTGTAGAGAATTAAATTTCCTGTAAAAATGCTGTCATTGTTTTTTGTCGTATTTTTGATAGTTTAGACAGAATTTTGGATCAAAGTTAAGGTGGGATGTGAAAGTCTTGAAATGAAAAATTTGGGTTTTAGTTAGAAAAATTTTAACTGCTTCACTTTCGGACTTATAGAAAAATCGACAGAGACCTTTTTTGTAGATAATTAAAATTCCTTTAAAATTGTTTCAATAACTTTTTTTGTATCTTTGATAGTTCGAGCAGAATTTTAATTTAAAAGCTAGATTGTATGAGATGACAGTTTTAGTAGAACTTGTAAATATTACTTTTGGAAATCATTGGTATTTAAAGTTTTTAATTTACATGAAAATTAGTAAAGATTTTTTTTTTTAATTTGAGTTCCCCGTGTAAAAAAAAATTGTTGAAAAAAGGTCAAAAAAGTGTTGACTATTCTAAACTTCAAAACTTGACACAATGACAAACTTATTTTAAACAATTTTCAAACTTCTGAAAATACACAGAAAAAATAATTTGACATGATACTACAAATTAAAATTTTTCAGTGCAAAATACGTTCAGGAAAAACTGATTTTGAACTATTTCTGAACGTTTTTCGTTTCAGCATATCTTAATAATGTGAGGATATTTATTGATATTTCTCTTGAATTTTTAAAAGTTTAAAAAGCGTTCAAAAAAAGTTCGTAGTTGTGTCACGTTTTGAAGTTTAGAATAGTCAACACTTTTTTGACCTTTTCTTAACAATTTTTTTTACACGGGTCCTAAATATAATAATATAATATAATAATATAATATAAATAAATTTTGTTATGCTTATTTAGTCCGGTCAATTTAGACCAAAAAATGAGAGTGAAGTTACATAAAGTCCCAACAAGCTGAATTTCAGTAAAATTGTTCAAAATATAATTATAAACAATGTCTAGAAGTTCCCCATCATTCCCCTGTAAGGAAAAATTTTTATTCAAGGTCAAAGGTAAAAAAAATGAGTTTTTCGCGATTTTCAGCAAAACAGTAAGTTTTATCATAAAAGTACCTCAGACAAAAATTGTAGATCATAAAATTATCTATAAAAAATGTATCAATATTTTTTTTCTTACGAGCCACCGTTTCTGAGATATAACGATTCAAAAAGTTATAAAAGTTGTTATTGTCATAATATGCATGAGTACGCCACGTAATTTTTGCTATCTTTGATAACCGTAATAAGTTTAATAAAAAGTTATTGTTTAAGGAATTTTTTAATCCTAAGTTCATATCCACAGACGATAGAGACACGATGGCTTTCTAGGGACGAAATGACCGATTACTAAATTTGGGTAGAATAAAAAAAAAAAAAATAAAATGAATTTTATAAAACAAAAATTTTTAATTTATAATTTTTTTTGAGGGAGAGGATGCCGTACACGGAAAAAATAATATAGTAGTGGCAACTCTCTGGGATAGTACTGAGTACTTTCTGTAAAAAAACATTTCAGACAGTACTGTATGCTATCTAGACTGTATCTACTACTATCTAAATAGTACTGAGTACTATCCCGGACAGTCCGCATGGAAAAGCTATATATTGTTAAAAGTATGTAAAAAAATATATGGTGAATATGTGATAAATATATAGCGGCAAAAATATCTATATTGAAAAATATATGTTTTTTTACATATATTGGATTATATATTTATCATAATATATTTACTTGTATATAATGTTGTGTATTTTTCTATATATATTATCTCATATAATGCTCAATATATTCTTATCATATATGGATAGTATATATATAATTTATAAGTATAATATAATAAACTTGATTTATATATCCATATATTTTGACTCATATAATTAGTGGTATATGGTCTCTATATAATTGATTATATATGAAAGAATTTATATGATTAAATATATGGTTCGCGGTATATTGGAATTATATTTTTCCAGTATATTAAAACTTATATTTTTCGCAATATATTGAAAATTTTATTTTTTCAATATACTTTTTCAATTTCTACACAATTCCACAAAAAAAAGTCAAATTTATTATTTTTTCTCCTTCTTTTTATTGACCTTATATTTACTGGCAATAACCTAAGAAAAGTAAAAAAAGTGCCATTTATTTTACAATATATTGGAAACCATATATTTTGCAATATATTGGAAAACATATATAAAAAATACTATATATTAATTAATATACTACTTTCAATATAATATATCAATATAAAAAAGATATATTAAAATATATATGTAAAACATACATAAAAAGTCATATATTGATAAATATATTGATAATATATTCTAGCAATATATTTTTTTTCAATATATTATCATATATTAATACGGCAAAAATATAAATATTATTTTATATATTGTACAATATATCACATTATAATATTCATATATTCTATCATATATGTTTTCACATATAAAGTTTTTTCATGCGGGAGTAGTGGATATTTTTTTACAGAAAGTACTCAGTACTATCTCAGAGAGTAGCCACTGTATGTAAGTGTTTATAGAAAATCTAATAAAATTTTGTACATTATTATGATACATACATGCGATGATGTAAGAGTTTTGTAAGTTAAGTATTGAAATCTTGTATACTTGAGCCAGGATTCTAAAAATTCGTGTAAAATCTTACACGAAAAGAAATTTTCTTTGAAAATTGCCGTTAAATTCACTGTAATCGCGGGACAAATGACACGACCTCATCATTTGTCGGTAAGTGAGATAATTTTTAACTTTTTTTCAACAAATTTTACCATAGTCTATTATAAATTTTATTCGGTTTTCGGTAAATTTTATGAAGTTTACCACAAAATAAATAAATTTTTTCATAATTTTTACTTAAAAAATGGTAATAAATAAAAGCGCCGCATTATGTCCCACGATTACAGTGAATTTAACGGTAATTTTTAAAGAAAATTTTTTTCCGTGTCCCTGATAGCCAGAATTTCTGATCAGAAAGTTGGAGTACCTGAGTAGCGACCAACTTGACGACAAGTTGTCGACAACTTTCAGCTTGTGCAACTGTTGCCGACAACTTGGCTACAAGTTGCTCAGCAGCTTGGCGACAATCTACTGCCGCAACCTGTCACCAAGTTTCTGAGCAACTTGTAGCCAAGTTGTCGGCAACAGTTACACGAGCTGAAAGTTGTCGACAAGTTGTTCGGAAAGTTGCCGTCAACTTATGGAAATGCTGACTTTTGCGGCCAACTTGGCGACAGGTTGCGGCAGTAGATTGTCGACAAGTTGCGGGCAACTTGGCTATCAGGGTGTACTAGAATCAAATGTCAGTCTTGTAAAATCTTGTAAGAGATAAATATGATAATGTAAGATTTTTCGAGTTTCCTTTATCCATCATGCGCGATTTATCTAGTGTTCAATAATAGGAGTAATAATCATAGAAAAGTAATATAATAATTATATGGGGTTCTGTGAGATTTTATAAAGGACTCAGATGATATTATAGGATTTTTATATAGCAACCGTAGATAAAACTTATAAGCATAATTTATGGATTGATTATGATTAAAACTAAATGATTATCTGTGAAGTCCGATGTAAAAACTTACGACAGTTTAACATGATGGAAACAAGTTTTTTTATAAATACCATTTATAAATTTTTTCTGGGCACAGTAGACTCAGAAAATTAAGTAATTGTGTTTATTATGCTAAATTGTTAATTCTAATCATCTAGAATGATTGGAACGTTTTTCAATGCAAAAATAGTTAGTGTTATAATTTTTTTTAATAGAATTAATAATTATTGGATGATAACTTCTGCAATATATTTCGTAACAGTTACCATCAGGATGGTAACAATTACCATCAGGATGGTAACAATTACCATCAGGATGGTAACAATTACCATCAGGATGGTAACAATTACCACCAGGATGGTAACAATTACCATCAGGATGGTAACAATTACCATCAGGGTGATAACAGTTACTATCGAGAATGGTAATTAATATTATTGATTGCAATGAAAAAATTGATCGAAAATTCAATAATTTTCAAGTACACGGAAAGAAAATTATGGGAAGTTTTGCTATGCATTATGGGAATGGTTCCCAAAATGATATGGGAATCATTCCCATACTATTATGGGAATGGTTTCCATATTGGTATAGGAACTATTCCTATAATATTATGGGAACAATTCCCATAATGTTATGGGAACCATACCTATAATATCATAAAATTTTTTTTTTGCACAATAGTGTAGAAATTTCCCGAAATTTGAATTTTCTTGAAAGCTTTGTGCTGACAAAAAATTCTTGTTAAAAATTTTAATGTTTTTTGCTAAATACGATTTTTTTTTCAATGTTTGGATTTTTGTTTTTATGTTTAATAATATTTCTGTGTATTGTAGAAGTGATTACCCCACTTCTTTAAATTAATTTTTTTATGATAATATGGGAACCATTCCCATAATATTATAGGAATGGTTCCTATAATAGTATGGGAACTATTCCCATAATATTATGGGAATGATTCCCATAATGGTATACGAACCATTCCAATTGCATTATGGGAATCATTCCCATAATATTATGGGAATAGTTCCCATACTATTATAGGAACCATTCCCATAATATTATGGGAATGGTTCCTATAATTTATGGGAATGGTTCCTCTAAATTATAGGAACCGCTCCCATAATTTATGGTCGTAATTCCTATGATGGTATAGGAAAAAATTTCGCAAAATTATGGGAACCGCTGCCATAATTTTCTTTCCGTGTACTGCTGCAAAATTGTAAATTTTCGAATGCAAATATGATGACAAACATACTTAAGTTCTATTTATAAAATTTTTACAAGAAAATGACAATTTTTTAAAAGTTAAAATCCAAGTGTTAAAATTATTTATATTATAAACTCTTCATTGGTGTACTAGCCCTATTTTAATTTTACTTTCAAATTGTAAACAAATATTTTCTATTTAAATCCATAATTTAGTAATGTACATTTTATTGTTCAACATGTTGAAATAAGTTACTGTACAGTTGTCTAGATCAGCGTAAAATAAAAATTTCCAAGCGAGAGAGCTTCTGTCAATATCTTTGAATGATTGAGTTTGCTCATCAAAATAAGAATCATTCAAGTACTGAGTAATAAATAAAATTTGATCATTATTAACATCTAGTATTTTTTAACCTTGTAACTATTATAATTTCGGATGAGAACTGTTACCATCTGGATTATAAATATAACTATTTAGAATAATAATAATAATTAACTCTAGTTAACCCGTATGAAAAAGCAATATATGAGCTTCAGTATAATTCAAAATATATGATAAATTATATGGAATTATAAGAAGTCATATATGGAGCCATACACAAAATTTTGCCGAAATATTATATGATTTTATAATTTGCAACATATATATCGGTAATATATTTTTTTTATATGCTAACTTATAAATATTGCTTATAATATTTTATACTATACTTTAAGTTATATGATAAGATATATGATTTAATTATATGACTGACATATAATATTTATACATGTAAATATATAATTATATAAATATATGTTCACATATATTTGTATAAATGTATGTAAATATATACTTATATAAATATATGTTATATATATTTGCACAAATATAAAACTAGAGATTTCAAGCTATAAAATGCTTTTTTTAAATCTCGATACGATTATTTTTCATGAAGTTACAGTCTTGCAAAAATCACTAAAAAATTTCTAAAATTTTTTTGTTCCTTTAATTTTTGGTATGAGTGTATTTTTTACATTATTTATGTATAATAATATCGAAATTATTATAATATTGAAATTATAAGTTTATATACAAAATGAGAATATAATTTGAGATGTAATATCATTTGTATTAGACTGGGCTAAAAAAATTGATTATTTTTTTTTTTCATAGCTATATCGAAAATATTATTCAGAATGACAAAAAAAAAATTTCATGAAAGTTTGAGCCCTTAATATTAATTTTAAGAGGTCTATCATCGCTATTTTTAATTTTAATTCATTATTTGATGTTTTACGTCGGAATTGCTAAAATATTGGAGTAAAAAAAATTAATTTCCACTTATTCTTATGTAAAATTAAATTTCCTACAAAAAAGGTCTGATTGAAAATTTTTGTCAGACAAGCCGTTTCCGATTAATTAAGCTTAATAAATTGATATATTTTTTCGATTTAACATTTTTACTTTTGAATTTTGTAACTGACGAATCAAAAAATATCTAAAAAAGATCAGGACAGATTTTTGAAGGAAATTTAATGCTCTACAAAAAAGGTCTCTTAACATTTTTTGTTAAATTCACTCCTTCGAAAGTTATTCAGGGTTGAATTTGAGTCAAAACGATTTCAATAACGTGAATAACTTTCGAAGGAGTGAATTTAGCAAAAAATGTTAAGAGACCTTTTTTGTAGAGCATTAAATTTCCTTCAAAAATCTGTCCTGATCTTTTTTAGATATTTTTTGATTCGTCAGTTACAAAATTCAAAAGTAAAAATGTTAAATCGAAAAAATATATCAATTTATTAAGCTTAATTAATCGGAAACGGCTTGTCTGACGAAAATTTTCAATCAGACCTTTTTTGTAGGGAATTTAATTTTACATAAGAATAAGTGGAAATTAATTTTTTTTACTCCAATATTTTAGCAATTCCGACGTAAAACATCAAATAATGAATTAAAATTAAAAATAGCGATGATAGACCTCTTAAAATTTATATTAAGGGCTCAAACTTTCATGAAAATTTTTTTTTGTCATTCTGAATAATATTTTCGATATAGCTATGAAAAAAAAAAATAGTCAATTTTTTTGGCCCAGTCTAATATGTATACAATTACATATATCATAAATTATATGGATTATAATAATATTGAAATTATAAATTAATTTATAAGATGAAACATATATTTTACGTTATAAATTAATATATAAAGCGGACATATAATTTTTGATACAATATCACATGTATATAATCACATATATTATAAATGATGTGGATTATTATAATATTAAATGTATAAATTATTATATATGATAAATCATATATTAATCAATATTAATCATTTTGCCGCCATATATGTTCAGTTATTTACCATATATTTTTTTATTTATTATCGACAGTATATGGTTTTTTCATACGGGAACATACAGGATTGAAACAATTATTATAAATATGGTGAATATTACAATCTAGATGATTTTTACAATCATCCAGATAATATTCACTACTATCGGATTGATGGTAGAAATTTTACCATCACTAGACAGTAGTTTCTATTATTTAATTTTATGGATGTAGGAACAAAAACAATTAGCGAGCGAAATTCTTCTTTATTTGAATTTTAATATTACTTTACTCTAATAATGCAACTAAACATATAAATATAACTAAATATAGTTTACATTGACTTTTGTCAATTAACTAATGTAACGATCCATACTGAGTACACAACAAAAGTAACAATAACTTTTTATCGTCCCCGGGTCTCGATACCTGGACCTCAGACTCACAGCCGAGAGTTGACACCTCATGCCGCGCGTACCCTAATACAAGCTATTGTTACTTTATTTCTCTTCAAATTTAGTCTTTAGTCTGTTTAAAATACAAAAATAACCAGAAAATAGTCAAATGTGTCTCGTGTCGTGTCAGTCCCAAGAAAAAAATATAAACGGTAAATTTATTATTTTTTTCTCGTTAAATCTTTACTATAAAATTTTCAGGCATTCTCATGGTCATTGAAGGTCTACGGGTATCGGGCTCTAGGACTAGGTCATATATATGTTCTACTATAAATATGAATATATATTTAATTTAAATTTCACGCCTACGATTCAGTATTATTGCGTTTTATATTCTTTAGTGAGAACTGAGGTTCAAAATCTGATCCTTAAAAATGATATGGAATAATCTCATTACGATCTTTGTGTGTTCAGAAATTTTTCAACTTTGTTGTTTATAGATTTATATTTTGACATCACGTAAGATTTATCATAGATTGTAAATCTTGACGCATTAATTTAATTTTGTTTGTAAAATGTAACAAATTTTTTTTCATTTCTTATTAAAAAAAAAAATTACAATGAATTTTTATCATTGGATTGAAAAAAATATAAAGAAATTATTTATAAAGTTTATCATTTTTTTTTCTAAAATAAATTACAGAAAAATTCTATGAAATTTAAAAAAATTTTGTAAATTTTAATTTTGAAATTTTTTTTTTTTCTTATAATTGGAAAAATTTTTGAAATCGAGATGCTACTTTTTAAAACTTGTAGGACTTTTGGATAAAATTAAAGAAAAAAAAAAAAAAACTATAGCGATTATTCATTTTGAAAAAAAAATTCTAACACTTTGTCGAATTTATAGTTTGTATTTTTTAATTTCTAGGATGCAATTATTTCAATATTTTAAATTCCGAAAGATTTGAGGTACTGGAATTTGGTAAAAAAAAAAAAAAAAATGATCCAATAATGAACTATGGCCCAGTTTCGGACGTCGAAATTATTGTTATTTTTTTATTTATTTATTTATTATTTACCAAGATATACAATATGCACATACAAACATAATACATAATAAAAATACATGATATATAAGTATGTACCTATAGAGGCGCGTACACACAGAAAAAACTGATATCTTGAGTCAAGAAAATATTTTTGAAGACAAACGTTTTCGGAAACCAAGTCAAGATTTTCTTGAGCCAAGAGAATTCGTCTTGGTTGGAGAAGATTTCTATTTTATCTGAGAAAATTTATGTCTCCAAAAAAATTTTCTTGAATCAAGAATATTTACCTTCAGTCGAGAATTTTTTTTTTGTGTGCACATGTACGTAGGCCTGGCAACTAATTTATACATAAAATTAAGCTTAATCCAAAATATCCTGACTAGTTTTCGAGTGGGGAAGGGTGAGGCAAGAAAACCGACTCCAAAAATTTGATCGGAAGAACTGTTTTCTGTTCTTCTTCTGATTTCCGTAAATTCGATAGACTTGTGCATTTGTAGCCCTACGCATAATATCTGGGGCAAAATGGAGCAGCCGAAAATTCTAAAAAAAAAATTTTTTCAGTTTTTTATCGTCAAATTATAAAATATTCAATATACTTATTCATTTGTCGGCTGATTATCTATTCCTTAGATAAAGTTGGCCACCATAAAAGTTTAAAAATAATAATTTTTTTTAATTGATAAATTTTTCAAATCGATTTATTTTTAGTGTTGAGAAATATACTCGTCGGAATAATATTCATTGACACCTGCATAGGAATCATGAGACAACTTCTTACAATTTTCAAGTTGAATCCATGATTTCTTAGAATCCGAATAAAGCCCACGGCAATAAAGACAGTTACAATCATCAGTTTTAACTTTTGAATACATTTTGTTCAACAATTTGTTTTTTTGTGCTTTAGACTTTATTTTATTTTTGCTAAATCAAGTCGTTTTCTTCTTTATTTTGGCAACAATTTTAAATTCAAATTCGATTGTATTGCAATAGTTGTGAAAAAATCATTACAATCTATTTTTTATTTAGTGAGAGTAGGGGAACGATTTATTACACCTTACAAATTTTTTTTTTGAGTAATATAAAAGTAAATATAGGGGAGGGTGGGGCAGAGCGGCCCCCCTGAAATTTTGATCAAAAAAAAAATTTTTTTTTTTTCGACTAATTACTATAAATCCGATATGTTTGCGCATTTTTACCCCTACGCATGACATTTGGGGCAAAATGGACAAGCCCAAAATTTTGAAAAAGTCATTTTTTCATATTTTTATCGTCAAATTAAAAAAAAATGATTATAATTCCACATTTCTAGCCCTACGCATAACACCTGGGGCAAAATGGACCAGCCGAAACTTCCGAAAAAATTATTTTTTCATATTTTTCGGCCGTTTCTCTATGTAAGAGGCAAATTTGGTCACTAAAAATTTGTAAAAATTAAATTTTTTTTTTTACTTGATAAATTTTTGAAATAAAGTAAAATTATAGAATTGATTTTTTTTTTTATTAAATAACAATTAGTAATTAAGGTAATCGAGAGTGAACGATTTTTTACGCTTTAAAAAATTTTTTTCGAGTAATATAAAACCAAAAATAGTTGTCAAGAAAAAGAAATACATTCTTAATGATGAAAACAATTTAAAAAAAAAACAAACGAAAAAAAAAATTTTTTTTATCACTTTTTGGAGGGGGGCCGCTCTGCCCCACAAAAAAAAAAAATTTTTTTTCAGAATTTTGGCAAAATGTCCATAAATTTGTTCGAAATAGGACAAAAGTAAAGTGATCTTATGGTTGAAAGCCACAAAAAATAATAATTGGCTTAGGGGGGCCGCTCTGCCCCACCCTCCCCTAGTTGTCAAGAGAAAAAAATACATTCTTAACGTTGAAAATAATTTTACAAAACCAAAGAATCCAAAATTTTTCATTTTTATCATTTTTCATGAGGGCCATTATACCCCAGAAAAAAAATCGTTTTTTTTTGTTTTAGTAAAAATTAAAAACCACAAAACGAAATGATCATCTCAGGGCGACCGTCTTGCCCCGACCTTCCTTAAAAAAAAATCTTTCGTAAAATCAGAAGACATGAAATTTGAAAACCAAAATATTCTTGTAAAAAAAAAAAAAAAAACATGATTTATTAACGGTTACAGTCTAAAAGATTGTTGATTATTCTAATCAGCAACATGAAAGCTAATTTATACGTTAACTAAGTGATAATATTTTATTTAAAATTACCTTGGGAAACGTTTTGTGAATTTAAAACTGGTACGGCATTAACTTTGCCAACGCCCACTTCCGTATTCCACTCCACTAAGAATCTTATATTCCAATCCTATCCTCTATCTACTATCCTGGCTTAACATTTGTAAAAACTACTATTCGTTCGTGTGCCTCTTTATGTCAAATAGAAAAACATCCTTTGCTTCTGCATCTTCTACTTTAAATTTAACTCTACATTTTTTTTTAAATTTTATTTATTAAATGATTTATTCTCGATATTTAAATTATTAATGGCACTTCCATTTATTAAAATTTAACTTATAAAAGACTAGCAATATTGTTGCCCGCTTCGCCTAGCGCAAATCAAATTTCATGATGAATATAACTTTTATGGTTTCTTTTACATTTGACAGTTTGATAAGGAAAATTTTTAGATGTGACCAAAAATTTTTGTAATTTCTGCTTTCCCATAGTCTTCTGTATTTTAGCCGATCGAGCTTCCATGAATTTTTGCTGGAGATATTTCCATTATTTTTGAATGGAAAACCATTGGAATTTGAAAAAAAAGTAATAGGCGTCGATATCTAAATTTGTAGGAACCTAATAATCCATGGGATTTTATTAAATTCTAGTTCAAAATCCATAGAAAGCCATGAAAATGTGGAGCAAGTCATGATATTCCTTAGGAATTAATAGGAATCTATTTCAGATTCTATGGAAATCTACACGAAAAGAATTTTCGTATGAATAAGGTATGGAGTAAAAATTAATAGATTAAGATTAGATATTCACAATAATCGATTAAATATAAGACTTTTAAAAAATTACTCCATAATAGAGTAAAACATAGTCTAGCAACGTTAATATTTAAACAAAAAATATCAAATTTAAAACAAAAAATACCAATTTTTAGCAACGGCCCAGGATTACTCGAAATTACAGAGTAATTTTTATTAAAAAATTCTTTCCGTGTACCAAGACTTATGGGAATTCATAGAAATCTTTTCAAAGATCCATAGGAATTTACAAAAATCCTTAAAATCGATTTCTACGCCCATAGGAAGTCATGACATCCCATAAGGATTTATGGGGATTCATTCAAAATTCCATGGGAATTCATAGATTCTATTTTAAAATTCATATGAACCTTAAAAAATTATTGGGTATCAGTTTCAAAATCCGCGGTGAATAGCGGTATCCCATAAAAATTTAGAAGATTTCATTCCAAAACCTATGGGATTCTACTAAAAACCATGGGAATTCCAGAAAATTTATTAAAAACCCCATGAGAATTTTGAAAAATCCCCAGGAGTTCATTTTAAATTCCGTAGCAAGTCATCTTACTCCATAAGGATTTATGGGGTTACATTAAAAAATCTATGGGGACTTACAAAAATTTATTTCAAAATCCATTAGAACCCCGAAAACTTCTCAGGAACTCACTCCAAAATTCATGGCGTCACAATATTCCACAAGAATTTTTAGGAATTTGTTCAAAAATCTATGGGGATCTAAAATAATATATAGAAATAAACAAAAAAACTGTAAAAAAAATTTCTTAATTTTGAAATTAAAATTACGGGGTAACCATTACAGATACGATAAAAATTGTCATGATCAATTCTATAGAGAATTAAATTTCCCACAAAAAAGTATTCTTTTACTTTTTACATAAATTAAATAGTTTAGCCACAATTTAAATTTGAACCCAAAATCAGAAAATGTCCAAAAACTCGTTCTGCAATTTCGTTCAAAATTCACATTTCTGCCCAAAAAGTATCAACAGTTATTTACTAACTTAATACAGCCACCATAAAAATTTAAAAAATCAATCCGAACTGACTAAAAAACAAAGCAATAAAATAATCTAGTATTATCCCAACGACAATTCTCACAAAAGCATCGAAAAAAATCGTAAACCAAAAGCAAATGTCCCGGTGGTCTTTAGTTGCGGTCTTCAATCTTTTGAATAAAATAAAAAGCCGAGCTCATTATTCGTGTGTATCCTGCATCTTGCACGTAAAAGTCACCCCGAGGCGCACATGTTCCTCCTGGTCGACACAAAAGCCAATTTCAAAAGAATCTATGCCTGTATTTTTTATACATACACATACATATACATATATATATATATAATAAGAAACTATACATCGACATACTGAAGATTGCCGCAATATTTTGACAATATACTATTGACGGTAGATCGTTTTGTCCCCATATATACATCATGTCTCATCTATTTACCAATACGGTGACTAAAGTTGAGGTCGTTGAGGTATAGAGAGTATACCTTAACCTCAAAAAGTTTTTATTTAAAAACCCTTAGCCTTAGGGACTTAAATTGTTCGTACAAACACCTTTCTTGCCTCGGGACATCAATGGGGAAAATACTTTTATACCTTGTTGATACTTCAATGTCACAGTTACCTTACGATGGGGAGGGATGACTTATTGTCCATCTTTTTAAATTTTTTTTATACTCCTATCCAGACTAGTCCACAAAGTATCAGACTGTAGTCGATCCTCAATGCAATCGGCATTGGTTGTATATAATATTATATTATTATTTATTTTATTTCTTTCTTTTTATATTCCCGCATGTCTCGAGGCAAGAGTTTTTAATGTTACTATTTAAGTTGTGGCTTTGGACGTCTAATGCCAGTTTTTTTGAGCCGAAATTTAACAATAGCCTGTTACTGCTGTTTATCTAATCCCGTTTTCTTTTTATGAATAGTAATGTTACGGTTGTTTTTTTTATTTTTTTTTCTTTAGTGTTTTTAGTTCCTTATGTATCGTTATGATTTTTGGGTTAGAGCTGGATTAGAAATGGGTATGGAGATTTTTTTTTTTTTTTTTTGTAATTTTTAGAAAGTTTAAGTGACTGAAATGAGATTACGGCATTCGATTGATTTTCAAGCTGTGTTTTTTTTTTTTTTTTAAGCACAATGATTTTTCAACAAAGTAACGTTCATTTTGAAAATTTAGTTAAGTGTTAGGAAATTTTAAAAAAGCCTTTAGAGGCAGTATCTTGCTCTTTTTAGTTTCCTGTTATGAAAATTGAAAATAAAAAAAAAAGAAGGAAATTATTGCCCGTGTAAAAAAAATTCGTTCCAAAAGATTCCAAAAAAGTTCCGCATGTGGAACTTTGAAAAGTGAGACAGATTAGAACTTTGAATGAAACTTTTTTGGAATGTTAGTCATTTTGATGGTAAAAAAATGTTTTTTGAGCGAATTAAGAGTCAAAAAATGACGTTCGTGGAAATTTTTTGGAATTTTTTACGGACATTTTTTTGTTCCATAAAAAATTCAAAAGTAGTGATTTTTGAACTATTTTGGAATATTTCTAGAAAGTCTTTATTTTACAAAAGATGCAAAAGAAGTGATTTTGAAAGGTTCTTGGAACGCCTTTTTTAGTCCATAAAAAAGTTGAAAGTGGTGATTCTGGAACTTTTTTGGAATGTTTTTGGAACGTCTATTGTAGTTCTATAATAGGTTGTAAAGTAATGTTTTTGGACCATTTTTAAATGTTCTAAGAACGTCTTTTTTAGCTTCTGAAAAAGGTCAAAAGTGGTGATTATGGAACGTTTTTGGAATGTCCATATAAAATTCTAAAAAATTTCCAAGAACCCTTATAGGAAAGAACAATAGGCCCAAGCTTGGCCGAGGCTTGGCGCAAGACTTATTAACTCTGGGGGAAGCTTGAAATCCAAGCTTGGCCCAAGTCTGTCTAAGCATTGAAATGATAACACCGAATCAAGCTTGAGTGACAGTGTTGTGCCAAGACTGCATCTAAGTATTGGCCCAATATCGAAAGCCAATATTGAGCCAAGCCTGTTGCTAAATAAGCACCTACACTTATTAAAAATAAATTAAAATAAAAAAATATTAGTAGACATGAGTGCGATGGTAACATTAGGAAATAAATTTGTACACAGAGAAATCAGGTAGATCGATGAAACTAATTTTTTTTGCATTTGCTGGGTTTCGAACCTGGTCCTTCATGGCTGCTAGGCAAGTGTCTTGTTAAAATCGATGAGAAGACTATTTTTTTTTATGAGCATGACATTAAAATAACAATAACTAGAAAACAATGCGGAATTCGAAAAAACTTTATTCGAAATAACTTCAAGAGAATAAAACTGTCTACAAAAAAGATCCTATGATATTTAGTAATAGGTCTGATAGTTTCGCCGGAAAAGTAAGAAAATCTTAAAATTTAATATGAATTCGACTTCAACCTCAAATAACTTTTGAACAAATAGATTCCTCAAAAAATGATAAGAATCTTTTTTTGTAGAGCATTCCATTCCCTAAAAAAATGTGCCTGCCAATTATTCCAATTTCAAGCTCTTAAAAAAGTGGTTCTGGTCGATTTCAAGAGCTTGACATTAAAATGGAAATAACTAGAAATCGATGCTGGATTTCAAAAAACTTTACTGATAATAATTTGTAGAGAATAAAATTGTCAACAAAAAAGATCGTACAACATTTTGTGATAAGTCTGATAGTTTTGCCGGAATAGTAAAAAGATCTCCAACTTTACTTCGAGCTCCAATAACTTTTGAACAGATGGGTTTATCGAAAAATAATAAGAGATCTTTTTTGTAGAACGTTCAATTTCCTACAAAAATATGTATTAGTCTATTCAATCTATTGATTTGTTTAATGAGTTAAAAATACTTAAAGCTAAAAAAAAACTTTTTCCCGTGTTATTTAGATGGGAAAATCGAATTTTTCGATGCGCTAGGTCTGTAATCGACATGGAATTTTTTTTCTTCCGCGAAAATTTTTTTTTTGTGTTGAACTATGATTTTTTCCACAAGCACTTAAAAAAAAAATGTTGCTCTGAAATGAAGCACCCTAATAACTACATATGGTCGTATCCAATATCATACAATTAAATATGATTATTTTTTCTCGTGCAGACATTGCAACATGAAAAATGTCTCAATTATTTTATGAAAAATAAAAATAAAATAAAAAGTCACAAATTTAAATTTAAATTCAGATATTATTGTAGCTGTTTAATTTAAACCCGTATTTTATTAAATGATTCGGAATGTTGGGTCGAATAAAAACGACATCAGTTCAATCGAGATTGTGAGAGCACGAGCAGAGAACTCGAAGTATCGTAGGGAAAAGAAATATTGAATAAAAGAGCAGAGTGTAGTGTAGAAGAAAAGAGAATGATTGGAGGCAAGGGAACCGTGAAAGATACGAAGGGTATTGAGAAGGGAATGAAGAATGGAGATCCGAGTTGTTTCTTTGGTAGTGTGTTAAAAGGTGCCGCTAATATTTTCCGCTATCCAGGGAGACTACAAGACCAAGATCTCTCTTGAATGCACAAGCAGTTTTCGCATCCTGAATCAGCCCAAAGACTAAAATAAAACAACTTACCAATATCCCTACTCACATTTATAAGTCAGACATGTATTGACGATCGCTTTTGAGATTAGCTCAGTCAGGCTAAAAACTAAACCGTCCAGTATTTTATTTACTGGAATAAACCATTATTATTTTTACTGACCAGTAAAGCAACCAAATAAACCTCCAGTCTCCAGTCGATAATCTTAATCGTTTTTTTTTTAATATTTATACATATTAGGGTGGCTTGAAAAAAACGATTTTTTTTTTTTTCATTGTCATGTGAAGATTTGATAGTTTAGTGGATCAAAAAATGCTTCTACTTAAATTAACAAGTTTTTAAATTCCATCAGGAATTTTTAAAATATTCAATATAGGGGGCGGCGGGAACTTGAGAAAATTCAAAGTTTTCGGGGACTCAAATATGTAAAATATTTTTTTTTTGTAGTGATATTCAAAGTAAATAGAAAAAATATTCAGCTGTCGTTAAAAAAAACAACTTCATTTTTTCGCGGGCAAAATGGTGTAAACCCTAAAAAAGGTGAAAAAAAAATTTTGAAAATTGAATAAATTTGATTAAATTAAATTTTTTTATAAGTAATTTACATTAAGATAAATTACAAGTTACATAATTATTGGATACAATGAAAGAAAACAAAATTTTTAATAGTTTTTTATCATATAACAAAATTCATAAACATTTTTCGACTGACACTTTCGATTTTTGATAAAGTTTAACTACTAGACTTAAATTGGAAATTTTAGTTTTATTAATTACTATTTATTATTAACTTTAAAGTAAAAGATTTAAGTTGGTTTTAATACCGAAGAAGATATTTTTAAAAAAGCAATTAAATATTTTTTTAAGTAGACGGAAAGAAAATTATGGGAATTTTTGCTATGCATTATGGGAATAGTTCCTACAATGGTATCGGAACCATTTCAATAGCATTATGGGAATTATTCCTATAATATTATAGGAATAGTTCCCATACTATTATAGGAACTGCTCCCATAATTTATGATCATAATTCCAATGTTGGTACAGGCAAAAATTTTATAGAATTATGGGAACCGTTTCTATAATTTTCTTTCCGTGTATTGGATTAACAAATTAGTGATAGTTAATGAAAATTCAAAATTATATCACGTAAATGGTTTCTAGTTAATGATTGACATAGACCTCACGGAAAGAAAATTATGGCAGCGGTTCCCATAATTTTGTGAAATTTTTTCCTATAACATCATAGGAATTACAACCATAAATTATGGGAGCGGTTCCTATAACTATAGGAATGTTTCCCATAATTATAGGAATAGTTCCTATAATTATGGGAATGATACCCATAACACTATAGGAATGATTACTATAATTATAGGAATGGTTCCTATAATTTATAGGAATACTTTCTATAATATTATGGGAATCATTCCTATAATTTATGGGAATGGTTCCTATAATTTAAAGGAACCATTCCCATAAATTATAGGAACCATTCCCATAATATTATGGGAATGGTTCCTATAATAGTATGGGAACTATTCCCATAATATTATGGGAATGATTCCCATAATGCAATTGGAATGGTTCCTATACCATTATGGGAATCATTCCCATAATATTATGGGAATAGTTCCCATACTATTATAGGAACCATTCCTATAATATTATGGGAATGGTTCCCATATTGTCATGAAAAAATTATTTTAAAGAAGTGTGGTAATCACTTCTACAATACACAGAAATATTATTAAACATAAAAACAAAAATTCAAACAGTGAAAAAAAAAAATCGTATTTGGCAAAAAAACATTAAAATTTTTAACAAGAATTTTTTGTCAGCAAAAAAAAAAATTCAAAAAAATTCAAATTTTGGGAAATTTCTACACTATTGTGCAAAAAAAAAATTTTATGATATTATAGGGATGGTTCCCATAACATTATGGGAATAGTTCCCATAATATTATAGGAATAGTTCCTATACCAATATAGGAACCATTCCTATACAATTATGGGAACCATTCCCATAATAGTATGGGAATCATTCCCATACTATTATGGGAATGGTTCCTATAATATTATGGGAACCATTCCCATAATGGTATGGGAACCATTCCCATATCATTATGAGAACCATTCCCATAATGGTATGGGAACTATTCTCATACTATTATGGGAATGGTTCCCATAATATATGGGAACCATCCCTATAGTAGTATAGATACTATTCCCATACCATTATGGGAACCATTCCCATAATGGTATGGGAACCATTCCCATATCATTATGGGAACCATTCCCATAATGGTATGGGAACCATTCCCATATCATTATGGGAACCATTCCCATAATGGTATGGGAACCATTCCCATATCATTATGGGAACCATTCCCATAATGGTATGGGAACCATTCCCATACTATTATGGGGATGGTTCCCATATATTATGGGAACCATTCCCATAATGCATAGCAAAACTTCCCATAATTTTCTTTCCGTGCTGATGTAATTTGAAACTGGGAGTTAATTTATTGCAAATTGATAAGAAAAAAAAATCATATTGATTTCATACTATTTTTTTACAAAAAACTAGTTTTTTTAAAACAGTTAAATAAAGTTCAAAATAATGCTCATTAATATTTACAAAAGCGATTTTTAAATGTTTAAATAAAATTTTTTTTTGTAAAATTATGGGAGTATCCCACTTTGCCCCCCCCCCCATCATTTTATAGAGAAATACATTTTTATCTTCCCGCTAAAAAAATGAAAATTTTATTAATGGAACCAAGTTTTGATCAGATCTCAACCGAGTCCGGGTATACGAATGCAATATACTTACAATCTTCAAATTAATATTATTTAGTAATTACATAAAATTAAACCGTCATATCAATCGAGTGTTGATTTCAATTACTCAAAAATTTCATTCTCTTTTTGTATTTTTTTCTCTGTGGCTCATCACTCAGCTCATTTTCTCATTTCAATCAACTTTAGAGCTAGTAACTGTTGAAAAGATGTGGATGAGGTAATTGGCGTGGCCCTTCATGAAGGCCGCAAGTTGTGTGGTCGGAAAGAGCAGCAATCATGGGCTTAAATATGGAAAAGAAAATATTACGCGGTCCTTGTGGAAGTTTAATCAACCCACAGGGCTTAATAATACTGTTGTTAATCCCCTTCTACCTTTGTCCTCTACACTCTTCTCAACCACTCCCTAGGTCTCTTAAATCTCCCTCACCCTTTACATTTTTTTTCCTTCACAAAAAAAAATATTTAATTCATTTCACACTTAAATTTTTTTCCATGCCATCATGCACTAAAAAAATTAAAATTCTGTCTAAAGTATTGAAGATACGAAAAATATACAAGAGTACATTTTTACAGGAAATCTTATTTGCTACAAAAAAGATATCTTGTAATTTTTTTGTAAATATATTCATTAAGCCATAAAATCAATTCAATCCGGTCCCAAAATTGAATTTTGAATTTCTTCTGAAAAAAAAATTCTAATGGTTCTACATAAATCATGAGCTATCTATCGAATTCATATTAAATTTGCTTGGACCCTTTTTTGTATTAAATTTAATTTTCTGCAAAAAAGTTTCTGTTGGTTGTTATTGTATGTTGGACACGGAGAAAAAAATATTGCGCTTATCGCTAACCAACGGATAGCGACAGTTGTATCGTGATTAGTACTAAATTGTTACTTGATTTTCACGATAATTCCGATATGATATATACTAGGGTGCTCCGTTTGAAACGAAGATTTTTTTTTTTTTCGTTCCCCATCAAAAATCTTGTTCTACATGTAAAAATAAAAATTCAGTGAAATTTTGGGCTCTTAATAACAATTTTAAGAACTGGAACAACGTCGTTGAAGTTTTCTCATGCTAAAAGCATGTAAATTTTGATTCTTTTCTTTTTATCGAATAAAACTCAGCCCCATATTCACGTATCTTATCGGTTCAAAGTTTTCTTGGAAGAGAATTGTATGCTCTTTGAAAAAGCCTATATGTGCTTAGCAGTACCTTCAACTACAGCCCTCGTGGAAGCCTTGAAAGTCTAATTTCCTATGAAATTAGTGGTTTTTTGTTGTTAACTTGTAAACGGTTGACTTTTGGGAAAAAAAATACATGACATTTTTTGTAGGAAATTTAGTCTTCTACAAAAAAGTTTCTATAAGTCAAATCTCTAAAATCAATATTTGAAAAGATATATGAACTTTAACAAAGTGAAATTCAAAATTTTAGCTAAATATCAAGATTAATGGTTTTGTAATTAAAAACCATTACATAAAACATGTTTTTTCGAACATAATTCATCTGTTAGGTCCCAAGGAAATTGAAAATTCGAACGAGATTCTTCAAACCTGTGTTTTAATCATTCAATTTTTGAAAAGAATTGCAAATGAGGTTAGTACTTAAGAACAATTTCGATGAATAATTACGGGCATTTTATATTTTATATATATTATAAATATACATTAATTGATACTTACCATAAGTTTATAACTGAATATATTTTTTATAGTATTGAACATTGACATTTAGCTAAAACTTTGAATTTTACTTAGTTAAAGTTCATATATCTTTTCAAATATTGATTTTAGAGATTTGACTTATAGAAACTTTTTTGTAGAAGACTAAATTTCCTACAAAAAATGTCATGTACTTTTTTTCCCAAAAGTCAACCGATTACAAGTTAACAACAAAAAACCACTAATTTCGTAGGAAATTAGACTTTCAAGGCTTCCACGAGGGCTGTAGTTGAAGGTACTGCTAACCACATACAGGCATTTTCAAAGAGCATACAATTCTCTTCCAAGAAAACTTTGAACCGATAAGATACGTGAATATGGGGCTGAGTTTTATTCGATGAAAAGAAAAGGATCAAAATTTACATGCTTTTAGCATGAGAAAACTTCAACGACGTTGTTCCAGTTCTTAAAATTGTTATTAAGAGCCCAAAATTTCACTGAATTTTTATTTTTACATGTAGAACAAGATTTTTGATGGGGAACAAAAAAAAAATCTTCGTTTCAAACGGAGTACCCTAATATATACGTAAGATCTTTATAACAGCTATTTAAGTTATTGCTGCTACCACAATATATGGGGGCATTCCACGCCAAATCAACTACTTTTGAACTCGAACCCTTTAGATTTGGCTGAAAATTTTTTCTCTTTTTCTACCCCATCAAAAACGTTTCTCATAATTTTTTCACCCAACCAAAAAATATCTATATTTTTAAATATAAGAAAAATTTATTTTTCGTATATTTTTATACATGGATTTTTTATATATTTTTAATATATTTAAAATATGTAAAATGTATACAAAAATCGGCCAGAAGTTAGCTATTTGAAATATAATTTTTATAGATATTTTATATATATTTATATATTTTTTATGTGTTTTTAATATATTTTTTCTATATGAAAAATATATTTTTTTTATAAATTTTTTTCATGGGGGTTGTTAAAAAATTTTCGACTATTAAGAGTATGATTGTGTGTCCGGTATAGATATACTAATATATAGTTATATCTAGATAAAACATGTCGAGGGCTGAATAAAAAGAGACATTCGTGTTACAATAAAAAGATCCCAAGTAAAGGAAGGAAGAAGTTAGTGGATGCAACAGGTTGGTGTGATGTTGAAATAACAGAATAAAGGAATTTTCTGTGGTACATTTGAGGTTTTATTATTATTACTTGCTATTTTTTATCAACTTTAGTAAAAAAAGTTTTTTTTTTTAATTATTTATTATAATTATTATAATATTTTTTTGTTTTTCAAACTGGAATATTCGGGTGTTTAATTGAGAGTGACAAAAGTGGGGTAAGTTGAGTAAATGTAAATTTGAATGACAAAATGTAATTGCAAAAAAAAATATATTTACGTCCGAACAAATTTTATTTGAAAGTAATCCGAAAATATAAAAAAATCATAACTAATTTACTAGGGGTGGATATAATTATTCGATTCAATTGAAATTAATTATGAATTATTTTGGGTATTCTATTCTAATTTTGAATTGAATATCAATTATTACTATTTAATGCGATGCAATCCATGAGAAAATGTTCGTCTCTCACGGTATATAATTGAAAATAACCATTAGGGTGTGTCATTGCAGAGCAACATTTTTTTTTTAAGTGCATGGGAAAAAAAATCATAGTTCAATACACGGAAAGAAAATTATGGCAGCGGTTCCCATAATTTTGTGAAATTTTTTCCTATACCGTCATAGGAATTACGACCATAAATTATGGGAGCGGTTCCTATAATTATTGGAATGATTCCCATAATTATAGGAATAGTTCCTATAATTATGGGAATGATACCCTTAACACTATAGGAATGGTTCCTATAATTTATAGGAATACTTTCTATAATATTATGGGAATCATTCCTATAATTTATTGGAATGGTTCCTATAATTTATAGGAACCATTCCCATAAATTATAGAAACCATTCCCATAATATTATGGGAATGGTTCCTATAATAGTATGGGAACTATTCCCATAATATTATGGGAATGATTCCCATAATGCAATTGGAATGGTTCCTATAGCATTATGGGAATCATTCCCATAATATTATGGGAATAGTTCCCATACTATTATAGGAACCATTCCTATAATATTATGGGAATGGTTCCCATATTATCATGAAAAAATTAATTTAAAGAAGTGTGGTAATCACTTCTACAATACACAGAAATATTATTAAACATAAAAACAAAAATTCAAACATTGAAAAAAAATATCGAATTTGGCAAAAAAACATTAAAATTTTTAATAAGAATTTTTTGTCAGCACAAAACATTCAAGAAAATTTAAATTTTGGGAAATTTCTACACTATTGTACAAAAAAAACATTTTATGATATTATAGGGATGGTTCCCATAACATTATGGGAATAGTTCCCATAATATTATAGGAATAGTTCCTATACCAATATGGGAACCATTCCCATAATAGTATGGGAATGATTCTCATACCATTATGGGAATGGTTCCCATAACGATATGGGAATGGTTTCTATAATATTATGGGAACCATTCCAATAATGGTATGGGAACCATTCCCATATCATTATGGGAACCATTCTCATATCATTATGGGAACCATTCCCATATCATTATGGGAACTATTCTCATACTATTATGGGGATGGTTCCCATAATATATGGGAATCATTCCTATAGTAGTATAGGTACTATTCCCATACCATTATGGGAACCATTCCCATAATGCATAGGAAAACTTCCCATAAATTTTTTTCCGTGTACAAAAAAAAATTTTCGCGCTAGAAAAAAAATTCTATGTCGATTACAGACCTAGCTCATCGAAAAATTCGATTTTCCCATTTAAATAACATAGGAAAATTTTTTTTTTTAATTTAAGAATTTTCAAACTCATTACCAAATCAATAGATCAAATAGAGTAATTCATATTTTTGTAGGAAATTGAACGTGCTACAAAAAAAGGTCTCTTATAATTTTTTGATAAATCCATCTGTTCAAAAGTTATTAGAGCTCGAAGTAAAGTTGGAGATCTTTTCACTTTTCCGGCGAAACTATCAGACCTATCACAAAATGTCATAGGGTCTTTTTTTGTGGACAATTTTATTCTCTACAAATTATTGCAAGTAAAGTTTTTGCAAATTCCGCAGTGTTTTCTAGTCATTTTCATTTCAATGTCGAGCTCTTTAAATGGATCAGAACACTACTTTTTTAAGAGCTTAAAATTAAAATGAAAATAACTGGAAAACAATGCAGAATTTGGAAAAATTTTACTGACAATAATTTGTAGAAAATAAAATTATTAACAAAAAAAATCCTGTATCATTTTGTGATAAGTCTGATAGTTTCGCCGGAAAAGTAAAAAGATCTCCAACTTTACTTCGAGCTCTAATAACTTTTGAAAAAAGGGATTTATCAAAAAATGATACGAAACCTTTCTTGTAGCGCGTTAGATTTCCTACAAAAATATGTATTAGTTTATCCGATCTATTGATTGGTTAACGAGTTAAAAACACTCGAAATTAAAAACAAAATTTTTCCGTGTCATTTAAACGGAAAATCGATTTTGTCAATGAGCTAGGTCTGTAATCGACATAGAATTTTTTTTATTGCGCGAAAATTTTTTTTTTGTTGAACTATGATTTTTTTTCCCATGCACGTAAAAAAATTGTTGCTCTAAAATGACATATCCTAATAACTATACATGATAAAAAGTCCACGTCACTTCGATATCCTCACCTATTTTTTTTCAATAACTAATTCTTAATCAAACTTTTTTCATCCTTCCGCAAATCTCGAAAGTGATAGTTACATTCACCAGGCCCATCTTAATTCAATTTTATTTCATCTGAAAAAATTACTTGTAGCCATTTATTTGTCGAACTCAAATGTTCTTTAGCAAATAAAAGTCTTGCTGATATGTGTTTTTGATTTAAAGCCGGTTTTTCCTTCAATTTCCTTTTTACAAATGTTTTGCCAATCTTATCACTCTTGTAACAGTCGAAATAGGTGCTGTTGAGCATTCTTGGCTGCAATTGAAAGAACTTCCTAAGACTAAGAAGTGATTACAAATTTATGCAAATCGGACAAGTGGTTTATGAGTCATACGATAAAAACCTAAAAAAAAAATCGGTCTATCGGTTAACCCTACGGGCCAGCCCCAAAACTTCCCGCTGTTTCCGAGTTCGTTGAGCTTGAAAACATTATTGTGAGTACATTTTCGAGCTCTTCGAGCTCGATAATACTTTTGTATGCCATTGTTTTAAAAAAAAACATTTTTCAGCCTTTCTTTCTCCCACGATATCTCGCGAACGAATTAATCGATTATGATGGTTGAGGCGGCAATAGACGCGGTTTATTGAGTTCTAGAGCTGATTAGATTTTGAAATCGAATGATTCAATTTTTTTGTAGATATCCGAAAAAAAACGGTTTTCACTATTTTTTTAACCAACGATATCTCGTGAACGAATTGACCGATTAAGACGGTTGAGGCGGCAATCGACGTGTTTTATCAAGTTCTAAAGCTGATCAAATTTTGAAATTGATTTATCCAGTCGTTTTTAAGAAATTTCAAAAAAACAAAAAAAAAATTTTTCTTGATTTCTTTCGTCAACGGTTTTTCTTGAACGTAAATTAAAAGTTATCCAAATAAAACATTTTTAAAAAAATTTTATTTTTGAAATATCTCTGAACGCACCTTACCGATTAAGTTCAAATTTTTACGGCTTCAAGATATTAATAATCCGCGTCGAATGACATCTCAAAGATCAAAATCGGTTCATCCGTTCAAGAGTTATGAATATTTACATACATACATACGTACGTACGCACGTACACACATACATACACTCGGACATCATCGTGAAATTAGTCAGGATAGCTTCCTAGAACCTCAAAACGTCAAAATCTGATAGAAATTCGGTTTTTGCAAATCGGACCGAAACCAATAACTTCCCGAATTTTTGCACTGATAGAAAATTTATATTGACTCAAGAAATATTTTCTTGAGCCAAGAATTTATTTCTGAAGAAAACCAGTTGTTTTGCTTCAAGAAATTCTTGTCTTGATTTAGATTTTCTTGGCTCTATAGATTTTGTATCTTCGATAGATAACTCTCGTGTCTTGACCCGAAACTATATTATCTTCAATCGATACTATCGAATTCTTCAAGCAAGACCACTTGTCTTCAACTAAAAATGTCGTATTATTATTTTAAGAACTTTACATTTTTTGTTCAAGTAATAATTCCTTGATGAAAGATGTTTTTAAAGTAATGAAAAAAAAATTTTTTTTTAAAATAAATTTCTACTTTAACATATCTGAAGTAAATGAATTTAGTCCCAAAAAATCACTTTAAAACTTTTTATTTTTAAAATAAAAAAAATAGTTTTTTTTCAATCTGAGTAAATTGATTTCTTGATTTAAAAATCGCGCCATTCTCGAAACGAGTCGGTAATGTCTTAAACCTAGATTTTGCCTATCTTAATCCAAGAGCAAGAAATTCTTGAGCGAAATATGTCAGAATTTTGTTTCAAAACAAAAAAGGCTTCATCGAAAAATCAAATTTTCAAACAAAGAATTTTTTTTCTCTATCCGAGAATTTCAATTTTTTGGTTCAAGGACTTATTTCTTGAATTAAAACAATTAAAAATTTTGAAACAAGAACCACATTTTGAAGAAAAAATTTTTCTTGAATCAAGATAGTTTTTCTATCAGTGTGAAAATTTTCAATTTTCTTAGCGGGAAGTTAAAAATGCATTGCTTTAACTCTAGATTTAAATGTTGTTGGCAACATTTGTATCAAGTTCTATTTAACCGGTTTGATATAGTTATATATAATTAGATCTAACTATAATTTTTCGGGAAATAATTCGTAAAAAACGCAATATTTACTTAAGAGATTGATCTCACGATCCAATTTTCGAAATCCCTTGTATAATTCAACTTGTAAGTATATTTATCCCAGCTCATAAATTTTCAAAAATATAAAACTCGAAGACAAGAGAAAATTATGTGAATAAAAATATATATTTTTACGATCTGACAAACGATTCCAAGTTAATACTTATTTTTTATTACTTTTAAAAGTAAACACTGATCACTCAAAATTAATAATATAGAACAGGAATGCCAACTACAATTTAACTTTTTTTTCTTATGAAGATAAAAAATTTTTATGACAAAACGTTTAAAAAAAATTTTTTATCGAAAAATAAATATATAATAATAATAATAATATCACTGCGAGTAATAAAAAAAAGTATATTCTGATTTTTAAAGGTTCTCGACAGTCCGTGAAATTGGTTTCCGGTTGATCGAGCGTACGAGGAAGGCTTTAACGCGGGAAAAAACGAGACTCACCCTGTCTGGCTGCCCACGAATTTAACCTGCTTGTATTAAAATTTTTTTTATTGTCCATTGTTTATTTTGTGAGGTTATCATGTCATTAATAATAAAACGTTAAAATATTATGTTATATTAAGTGATTGATATGATGGAATTGGATTGGACTTGATATGTAGAAAAATTGAGTTATTCATTTTTAATCATTTGTTTGAGAAGTAATTAATCGATGGTCAACATAAATGTTTTATTTGTAAATTAGGAATTTGAGAAGTCATTATTTGATAATTTGATTGAAAATTATTTTTAGTGGTCATACGGATCGAAAAAAACCAACATGTAGGGGAGAGCATCTGATGAAAATTCGATTTTTGAAAATTGGGGTAAAAACAACGACTTCCCGAATTTTTGAAAATTTACAATTTTCTTAGCGGGGAGTCAAAAAATACTATTCATTTTGTGCGGGCGAAATAAGGTACCCCTTCAAAGAGGGAAAAAAAACTTTTTGGAAACTAAAGAAATTTGATTAAATTAAATTATCTTGTTAGTAATTTACATTAAAGAAAAAATTACATTCCATAATTGAATCGTTTATTTGAGAAACCCCATAAGTCATGTTTTCTACGAAATGGGATTTTTTGCATTTTTGGATTCTTTGGATGTCCCTTCATCGAAATCAATCAAAATATGCATCAAATCAGCGTTAAAAAAAATTTAACTGGGTGACAGCAATTTCATTTAATTGAAAAACCCCATAAGTCAATGACTCAAATAAACATATGCAGTTTTAGTTTTAGTTTTACAGAAAGAATTTTCTTTTTTCAAATTCAAAATTCGCGCTTTTTTGGGGAAATTAATTTCAAATGTTGTTTTATTGTTGACTGTTATATGACTAATTAAAATGTTTAAATTAATTATATTTTTTTGTGATTTCTGAGTTTCAGTGTTCAAATACATATTTAATACTCCATTTTATTAGTGTAAAAAATGATTTAAGTGGAAACATCTAAAAAAACAAGGTTTTTGTAACGTTTTTCCGTTTGGTTAAGAAACCCCATAAGTCAATCAACTTTAAATAATTTTTTTAAGTAGGGGAGACCGGGGCAAGACGGCCCACCTAAGCCGGTTATTATTATTTGTGGCTTTTAACCATCAAGTCGATTTACTCTTGTCCAACTTGAACTCAATTCACCAAAATTTTGGTGAAGCTCCTGAAAAAAAATTTTTTTTTTTTGGGCAAGACGGCCCCCTCCGAAAAAAAATGAAAAAAAAAATTTTTTTTTTTTAATTGTAAAAAAATTTCCCGCGCAACAAATGTTTATATTTTTCTCTTTAACAACTGTATCTACTTTAATATTACTCGAAATAACCTTTTTTGATATAATACGAGTCATTTTTTCACTTCTGTGAAAATTGATTATTGGTTTTTTTAACTTTTTCAAATGCTCTATTTTAATCGAAATCCATATAATTAACCAAAAAATGATATTTCTATTAAATTAATCATGACTAGGTTATTATACTATGAAATACATTTTCTTTTAGAATTTTTGAGTGGTTCATTTTGCCCAAGTTTCACGTATCGGGCTAAAAATGAGTAAATAATCTAAATTTGTGATAATCAAAAGAAAACAAGAAAAAAAAAATTTTGGTTAATTTTTGAGGTGGGCCTTCTTGCCCCAGGTGGGCCGTCTTGCCCCGGTCTCCCCTAGTTTCAGTTAAAAAATTAAATTTTCCTTGTTGGAATCTTTTTCAGAGACGCTAATATTATTGTATTCAAATATTCATTTATTGTTAAAATGTCAAGTTTTTCCAAAAAAATATTTTTTGTGTTTCCTGAAAAATTTTGTTTTCTGAACTTATAGGGTTTCTCAAATAAACGATTCAATTATTAGATGCAATAGAAGAAAAAAAAAATTTTAATAGTTTTTCTCATACAACGAGTCATTGAAATTTTTCGACTCTGACACTTTCGATTTTTGAAAACGTCACGTTAAACTACTGACTACAAATTGTTAATTTTTTAATTGTTAATAAATATCTATTATCTTTGAAGTAAAAGATTTAAGTTAGTTTTAATTCCAAAGAAGATATTTTTTAAAAAAGCACTTGTATTTCGTTTTTTTTAATAATATTCAAAGTAAATAGAAGAAATTTTTAGTTACCGTTGGAAAAAAAAAATTTTTCATTTCTGCGGGCAAAGTGGGGTACCCCCTAAAAAAGGTAAAAAAAAAAAAATTCTGGATTTTAAACGAATTTGATTAAGTTGAATTTTTTTTTAAGTAATTGACATGAAGAAAAATTATATTTTACATGTTTATTGGATACAAAAGAAGAAAAAAAATTTTTAATAGTTTTTATCATAAATCAAACGTCATTAATATTTTTCAACTGACAATTCATTTTTGAAAAAGTTTACCAAAAAAAATTCAAAGAAACGGTTAATTATATTTACAGAAGTGATTTTGGAATATTTAAAAATCATTTAAAATATAAAATTTTTCCTATCAAATTTTAGTGGTACCCCGTTTTGCCCCCCCCCCCCTCTTTCCCGATATGTTTTTAAGTAAATTATTAAAATAAATCTGATGTAATTTGAAAATGGGACTTCCTTTATTATAAATTGATACTAAAAAAAATCAAATTAATTTCATCCTATTTTTGTAAAAAACAAAAATTTTTTAAATCGGTAAAAAAAAAATTTAAAATAGTGCTCAATCATACTCAGAAAGTGATTTTGGAATGTTCCAAAAATCATTTAAAATAACAAAATTATTTTACAAAATTTTAGGGGTATTCCGTTTTGCCCTCGAACGTATCTGGGCTGACTTCCAATTCGGGCATACAAAAAATAATTCCCTCTAAAAAAAAAAAATAACAACAGAATACACAGTCACTTAATCAAAAACGTCGCGATGACATTTCCATTTTCAATTTCATTATTTTTTATCAAGCAATAAATTATATTAATATACTGATAATCTACATTTTTATTGATATTAATAAAGGGTTTTAACTAAATTGAAGGAATACCTTCTATACTTGAATGCACGAGGGTAAAAGCGTCGTAATTTAGTGACTGCTAAGTCACCAGTTTTTGTTGGGGGCCAGTCCGATCACTTACTAGTCACAAGCTTGCTAGCTTGACCATCTCAAATTTTTTTTTTAACTCGTTTGAACACTATTCTATAAATATTGAAAGATATAAGTCGTAATAATGCTAATGCAAATAGCAAAAATATTTATTTCGCTGATTGTTTTTGAGGTTTCGATATGCGGATCGCAGATAACAATTATCGATTCAACTCCAAAGGGCCCTATGGAGGAGGCCATCGTAAGTTACCTTGCGAAGTATATTTTAAAAATTTTATCTTTTTATTTGATTAATTATAACGTTTTTTTAAGGTTCATATTCTCAAGAATTGCTTTCCGCACTTCAAAAATATCTTAAATATGGTTCATAATAATGAATCCCAAAGCAAAAATATTTTTGAGGCATTAAAAAATTCAGAGCTTACGATAATTTCAGTTGATCTCGATGTACATGGAACGAAAAAAATTAGAATTCATGAAGAAGTTGATGCTGCGATAATAACCGCAAAAAGTATAACTACAGACAAATTTTCGAAGTTAATAGATTACGGAAATTTCAATATTTTTACAAAGGCCATATTGTTTTTAATAAATCTGCGGAAATTTAATTGTGATTGGGCTAAACGTAATTTATATGAAGCACAGTTTTTACAATTCAAAAGAGTATATTTTTTTTGTATCGATACCACAAAGAAAGTAAGAATATATACGTATACTCATGGAGTTGATTGGGCGCCACCAATTTGGACGTCTAAACCGTATACTGCAAGACGAGCTGTAGGCAATCAGAAAAAAAAGTTCCTTCATAGTTTTTATCGACCATTTTTAGAAGGTAATACTATTTTACGCTCAGATTATTAATTACTTGTCATTATTGAGCTTCAATTAAAAATGGTCAACTTTCATTAATATGAGAAAGAGTCGTTAAATGTCACTAGTTACCCGATGAACAAAATTCAAATGGGAATCCAGTCTAGATTCCTATGTGGGTTCCCACATGGTGTTTTTGAATGGATTCTCCTATAGTTTCCTATAGTAATTCAGCAGTCATCCAGATTTAGATTCTCACAATAATTTCTATGGGAATTCATACCATGCTAAATTCATATGGGTATTTAGTATGGATTTCCATGTGGATTTTTACCTTGATTTCTTATAAGAATCTGCGTCACATCAAAATGGAAATCCAGGTACCTACAGTTTCCTATGTGAATTTCTTATATGAGAATCCAGATACCAATGGTTTCCTACATAGATTCTTATGTAAGCTCATACACTCTTCTATTAATTCTCATATAAATCCATACTTTCCTGTATGGATTCTTGTGTGAACTGATTAACATAACGAAGCCACCGATTTTGAAGCCAGTTTCTGTCAATTCCCACTTCTTGCATAGTCGTTTCCTTACCCATTTTTGGTACATACAAGCTGCGAATGTCCATAGTCTTTGCTTCAGATGACAATCCTAGGCTACAATATACTCAAGTGACCAGAAATCGACGTTTCCTATAGACATGTTCAACGAACACGTCTCATTAGCATTTAGGGTGTAACCAACAACTACGACGAATCAAAATCTGTGTGGACTAGCCACCCTTCCTTCACAGGAAGTATAAAGACTCTGGTTGAAGTGGGCTTAGAAGAATCCGTCCGTAGTATCAGTTTCTCGTACTGGTCAATGGACCACTTTAAGAAAATGTTAAGATATGGCCTCGACCTCTTCGCTGAAAAAGGTTCTATCCTTTTATAATCAATACAATTCTAAATCATCAAGCATTCGCTTGTCCGGTTTCTAGATGATAGTATACTTTTCGAGCTCTTTGAGGCTTTGATTTTTTAAGTCAAATCAGTTCACAAAGTACAGGACCAAATTGCTTCATTTATAGCATTCCACCGTTTTCTTTGTCCTTATCCTACTTCAGTCTTCCTATTTGTTCGTCCATCTCTCCCCTACTTGAAATTTTGCTGAGGTCAACTCACTAACGCACCGCATTTACCTTCAGTAATGCAATTGTCGACTCCGTCTCCAGCATCAGTCATATATGATTATACACAATAATACTTTCTCAAATGGCGCCCACTTGATTTTGTAGTTTAGCCTCAAGTTGCCGAAACTAATAAAAGCTCAAAACTATTGCTAAAACTGATGAAAGTAATCAAACTAAATTATTCCAAAATGAGTAATATACATTTTTTTCTAGACACCATTTGCCATGACTTCAATTTTGACGTCTCTAAGCATCTCATTCGTCAACAGTTGAATATAGCTTCAATAGGCAAAATGTATGGCAAAGCGAAATTCAACACAAGAGTGGCAGAGGCTTTGAAAAAAGCTCTAAACATAACCTATACCTTGCAAATAGGCTCGCATTCTCAAATAAGGAACCAAATGAAGATGAAAAAGTTCGACATTTTTTTCGAGAGTCAAAGCATTTTTACTCACGACGGAAATCGTGAAATCTACAGTGTCACTTACCCCGTAATGTTTTATTCAGTCTTTATCGTAACCCACACTCGTGGACTACTTACCCCCTTGGAAAAAATCTACAATTACTATGGTTACCTAATAGTTACTTCAACAATAATAATTCTTGCAATGACGTTCGTCGTCATCTATTTATCAAAACGTGACGTCGCATTCGCGACATTTGAAATTATACGCTTGCTAATAAATGCCGAAATATATACGCCTATGAAGACATCATCAATTCGTATTTTTTTTTCCATGATCTTTTTATATTTTCTGATAATCCATGGGACATTTAGTGGGCGCCTCGCTGAATTCCTGACGAGAAAAGAGTACCGAACAAATGTCGAGACTCTAGAAGATCTAAAAGACCCACGTTATACTAAAATTTATGCGTATCACAGAGCTAGAGAATTTATCACTGACCCTGAGCTGATAGCGAAGACGAATTTCAAAGGATACGTTTGTGGATTACAGATTCAAAATGATACATCAGTTGCTTGTATTAATGATTTGTCTCAATTGTTGCCTGCAATAAATAATTACAACTTGCATCGATCTAAAAGAGCCCTAGTCACTGGATACTATTCGCAGCTGGTACGTAAGAATTTGCTGCTTGGGTCTAAAATAAATGAGGTTATGATTTGGCTCGCGCACTCAGGACTCTCGCAAAAGTGGACAGATGAGATGGTCATAGATGACATGCGAGGAATCAGAGCGAAAGAAGCGAGATCGCAGGTGCAATACCGGCCAATAAATTTTGGTGACTTGAAGTTTTCTTTGGTTCTGTTGGCTCTCGGGTTGATTTGTTCCACCATTTGCTTTATACTCGAGTTGGTTTTAGGAAAAATTATTGCTCGGAAGAAGCGAAATAAAGCGAGGGTCAGGTGGATGGTTCCCAAATTTATCGTGAAATTAGGGTTTAAAAACAGGTTCAATGGTATCAATTTAGAGGTTAGGCAGAATTTAAATTTTTGGAGGGTTAGAAATGTCGTGAGACGATTTTTGACGGATTCCTTTCACTATTGGTTGAGTCATTTATAAGTTTAGATGTAGTATAGAAAATTTTAGTTTATAATTTCGTGTTTGGCCATTTTGGATTCCAACAAAACTGATACTTGTTTGTGTAGGAAAGCTATAAGTATATAGGAGAGGGGGGGGGGAGTAAACAGGGTACTTAGAAAAATACATAGTTTTTAGGGACTCAAATAAGTTGAACCTTTATATGTTCCATTTTTAATTTTTAATTTAATTTTTTGGCGGGCAAAATGGGGCACTCCCTAAAAAAGGTGAAAAAAAATTTCCGGATCTTAAATAAATTTAATTTTCTTGTTAGCAATTTACACAAAACAAAATTACATTTCACAGAATTGTTGGATGCAAGGAAGAAAAAAAAAATTTTTTAATAATTTTTTTTGTATTAAGTAATAGATTAAAAAATTATGGAAGTTAATTAAATTTCGAAATTATAAAAATTTTAAACATTTTCAGAAGCAATTTCGGGATTTTCAAAAAACGTTTTGAAAACTGAGGTTTTTTTGAAAAATTTAAAGATACCCCATTCTGCCCCCTTCTCTATAAATAAATCTGTTCATATATAATTATATAAAGCATTCGAATTTAAGTTATAATTAAGGAGCAAAATTGGCCATCGAATATTTATTAATTTAAAAAATAGATTAATTACAAGAAATGTAATTTAAAATAGTTGGTCAGTACATTGTGCGCCGTACTTATAATTACTATTTTTAGAATTTATATTGATAAAAAAACTAGAAAAAAATAATCTTACTAATGACTCATCATTAATATTTAATTGCGTTCTTTTTTGGTCATCACAGCAATACGTGTCAGTTGTTTTCGAAATTCTATTTCGTGCGTCACGCGTTTTTATCAACCTATTGTTGTGTATTTGTAATCGCAGATATTCAACGACGGTAACTAATACCAGCTCAGATTTGTAGTATAAAAACTTCAGGAATTATTTCATACTCCACACATCCCATTGTGATACCATTCGAGTTCTTGACTTAAGTGAATTTATTTTGTGAAAATGATTAAATTATTTCTGGTATTATTTAGTGCCGCGTTATTTGTTGATTTTGCTAAAAATGAGGAGGTATTGGAAGGTGAAATCTTTCGACCAAACGAAAGTTTTCTAAGAGAATGGACGGTAAAAATCAACTCATTTGATAGTATGTCTTACGCATTTGGTTTATTCATTGGAGCCAATGAGTTTCTCACTTTCTCCTTGCCTCTTGAAAGGTAAATTGCCATGAAATTTAAAATTAATCGATATAATTACATTATTGAATATTCTTTTTTTCAGCATTGATGTCAATCAATCTCTTTTTGTAACCAACGAACTCCAGAATCCTCCGCCAAATAAAACGAACCTTCATGTCAACGCGGAAAACGTATTCTTTGGTCTAGAGTTTAGTAAGGAGTTGAATGAATCTCAACGACCATTCGCTTTGTTAAAAACTGATGAACCAGTTATATCAGAATCTGAAATCACGAATCATACATTTATCAAAGTGGCCCAAAATTTCAGTGATGTAGATCCGACGAGCTGTTTTATACTTACATCTGTGACTTCAGAGGAAACTACATTTGTTGAATGTCCAATTCAGAATGCTGATTCTGTTAAGAATACCGACAATTACTTTTCGTGTATCATTGAGGAAAACGATGATGTAAGTATTTACTTTGAGCAACTTTCAAGTGATTTATTTCAAATTTTAGTGTAAGACTTAAGAAACCTAGAATTTTAAAACCGGTTTTCTATGTAAGAATTCAGATATCTAGTAGTTCGTAGGCAACATCAGTGTCCGGAGAGAAAATAAATGAAACGATTTAATTCAATGAGTCTTAAAAATTAGTTAAAATTGCTTCGATAATCGTTTGTCTGCTAACTTACTGATATCAAAGCGTCAAAGTTGATCATTTTAGACATTGATTCATTTGTGTAACGGAGCTACCTAGGGACCGTGGCGGTTTCCTGAACGATTTAAGAATACACGCGTTGCGTAACTTCCCCCCCCCCCTCTTCAGATGACACCCTCGATTGAAAAATATAATCAAATCACGAGCAAGGGTCAACGTTGACCAATGAGTTGAAGAAATTCACCCCATTCACGTGGTGTCAAATCAAAACCACCACGAATCCATACCTGTGTGGGCCTTACACTCTTTTCATCTCAGGAAATGAAGAGACTCTGGACGAAGTGGGTTTGGAGATGCCTGCCTTTAGTACCAGTTTCCTGTAGTAATGAATAGGTCACCTTCAGAGAAATCGTAAGGTGCGACTTGGCCTTAGTACCCCATCATAAAAGAGCTCTCTCTCTCTCTCTATTTATCAATTGCGAGTTGTGAGCCAGTTAATTATTCACTTGTCCCATCCATTAGCAATAAATTACATTTCCAATCTTTCGGGCACTCTGATTTGTTAACCGAAAACAAAGGTGGCGCCCACTCAGGAGATTATTGTAACGATAGAGACAATAATTACTAATACTATTTGTGTTCTAGGAATTGCGAGAGGGTGGTTTATTTTGCTATATGAAGAATCAGCCCGAGGAATTATCTTTAGTTGGATTGACATCAAATGGAGAAACAACCATATTTGCAACTGGAGAGACACTCAAAACAGTTGTGAATTTGACTGGACTAAATATCACAGCATTAAATCAATCAAGTGTTTAATGAAAAAAATGATTATTGTTTGATTAATTACAATATGATACTTTGTAAAAATATTTATTAGTTTTGCGATAAGAGTTAAATACAATGATTTTAAAAATAATTAATATTACTCGATTTTTCTTAAGAACCCATTTTGTTCCTTTTCTTAATATCTACATTATACATGAGGTAATTCATTTTTTTAAAGATATTCTAAAGAGTGTGCATTGAGTAGAGTCATGACACTGTTTACGATCAGGGCTTGAAAGGTTGAGCAATAGTAGTTTACGTTATACGTTTCTGCCCTAATTGCAACAGTGAGCAGCTCTTACCCAAGTTGTGTTCATACACAGAAAGATTGGAACCCGACTGGTCGTGTGCGCATATCACTTAGTCAGTTCCGCACAGTAATCAGTGTGATGCTGCACCACAATCGAGCACTTTTTTTTCAGCACCGTACTAAGTCGGGTGCAGAACAGTAACCAGTCGGGTTCCAATCTTTCCGTGTACCCTAGTACCATTGTCAATCCACCCTATCGGAAAAATTCATGAGGGATTAAGAATCTATATGAGAAAATATAAAGTTATATAAGAATCCATGTAGGAATCCATCGATATAGCGCGTTATAGCAAAATATTGAGCATACGCCCATTATTGGCATTTTCTAGGACCAATGATCAGATCAAGAATCCTTTAGCATGTGGGATCGAACAAACAGCCGCTACGATATCATACCCATAGAACCATAGTATTCGATTTCCCATATGCCGGCTCGGATAGGTTCTCCTATACTGTCGATTTCATGCATTGGTCGACGTACCACTTGACAAAGAGGAGACATGATTCCTTCATCTGCCTTCCTGAGAAAATGCTTTAATATAAGTCTCAAGATATTACAACTTCAGCAATCTTTGTCCACAGAAGACATGGGACCGAAAGGCAGAGGATAAAATTCTCGTTCGGCAGATCTAAATTCGAATATTTGCCAAGCCAAATTATTTTTAAAACAATACTGATAGTTGTTGAAATTACAATATAAATAAAGTGATTCTTACCCACATTGCTTAATATTTTTCACTGTGTGCTTATAGGCCGCTATGTACTTTTCGAATGACCCCTTAGTAAAAAGAATGAGTGTTTGGTTTTCACCTCTAGTTTGATAAATGCTGATAATATGAATGATTGTCAAAAATTTTCATATAGTCTCGTGTTGATCCTATCTAATTAATGTGCTTGTAATAGAATACATAGCATGTGACTATATGCGACTGCATTTGTGATTATAATTGGACGGAGTCATCCCCTCTGTTGGGCAAAGTGGGGTAATAAAAAAAATAGTAAACAAAACGCATAAGTAGTCATACTAATTTCGTTAGTCGTTAAGTTCACTTGTATATCTATACTGCCATATTATAAAAAATATATTCTTGAATACATTTTTATATCCATTATTGAGACAGAAATTAAAATTAAAGTGGTTTTAATTTTTGCTATTATTACCAGTTAAGTAGTACTTAATTGCACGGAAAAATATGAAGATTAATGTCATTCTAAAGATTATATTTCTACCGATTTTTAGTGTCAAAACAAATAAAATATCGGAAATGGATAATGAATTTTTTAATTCTTTCGGTACTTCTGAAATCAATAGTGCGATGGTAAGTAGCAAAATAAATTACTCTTCATATCACTCACATCAAAGCTTAGAGTTTTAAAATCTGTTAGCCTGTAGAAATAAACCGATTTCAAACCAATATGATTTCACGGCTAGACAGTCATTGGCCTCTTTCCTAAAAAAAGATGCCTCGTTTTCCTTCATTAAATTAGTTTTTGACTAGATTTTAATTCTGACGGAAGCCTACTTGCGTGTTCTAAGCCTAATAATTATCAGATATCATTATAACCAACCAATTTCATAATTGGATTCATGTATGACCGATTGGTCCTCAATCTTCTCATTTTGACTGGCTGCAGATTTTCAAACTTTAAGGTCTAATGCAGGTAAATAAAAAAATAAAGTGAGTGCGATGGAAAAGAACACGATTTCAAACTTTGTGTGATGCCAGCCCTCGCTTTCGGCTTTAGCAGTCAGCTTTATCTTAATCTGGAATCGTCTTGTTTTATCCTATGCCAAACTGTATATCATGAAATTGTAGTAAGCTAACTATTTCATGAAGGTCGACATCATTGGAAATTGTTTTCCGGATATCAGAAATATTTTGTTCGCTGGTCAACACGAGGGGACAACAATCGAAGCGATAAATAATTTGAATACATTTGCTACTGTGAAGCTCCGTAGTGTAATGGCAATTGATAAACTAAGTTATCATCACAAGAAAATAGATTTGATGATCATCAATGATAAAGACGTCGCTAAATTTCTCATCTTCAAAGAAGGCTGCCACAATTTGCACTTTCGTACTAATGACGTCAAGGTTTTCTTATTATGCAAATTCCAGACAATTACGGCTTCATTTATAAAGAAGATCTTAACGCTGTGGAAATGCAGTTTTCTTACTGTTTACGGATTATGTTTCTATTCAAAGAATGAATTAAAAATTTATACATTTAATCCCTTTACGAATCGTACGATAGTTGGCTGGAACAGAGTTAAATTTAATAAGGAGTATTTTAAAATATTATTAGGGCCTCGCCTTACAATTCATTATCGGCCATACAGAAACGGTAATATCGGCCAAAATAAATTTCAAATTTTATATTTCCTTTTTAATTATCATGATAATTTATTATTTGTTTATATTTTGTAGATGCCACTGTATGCAACGGATTCGATTTCGAGAGGACTAAGCAATTAGATGGGTTTCCAGTAAATGCACTTATCGAAAATAATAATGATACCTATGAGTATAAACAAATGTTTAAAAAACTCTTGGAAAAAACATTAAATATAAATATAACGAGAAAACCAAACCCAACTGGTCATGCTATGCTATTATTTTACAAAGTGCGTCCACTGGATTTTACTTTGACAAGTTATGTGGTAAAGTTGATCAATTTAACTCATTATCCATTTACCTTTACTTATCCTCAAACTCATTATGACATGCACATAGTAACCTACCATCGCGGATCACTCTTTCCATTGGAAAAAATTTACAATTACTATGGCTACTTAATAGTTATTTCAACAATAATAATTCTTGCGATGACATTTGCAGTTTCCTATTTATCTGAAGGCGACATCGCATTTGCCAGCTTCGAGGTAATTCGACTGCTGATAAATACCGGAATAAAAACACGGATGGACACCAGCAGGAGTCGCATATTTTTTTCAATGATCTTTTTATATTTCTTGATAATCCACGGGACATTTAGTGGACGCCTTGCAGGATTCTTGACCAAAGCTGGGTACCGAACAGATCCTGAAACTTTCGAGGATCTCCAAGACCCACATTGGAAGCTACTGTATGCTCGTCCTGAAACCAAGTCCCACATTGATGATCCGTTACTTCAGAATAAATCGGTATTCGCTAAGTACAAGTGCGAAGATATTATGTAGAACAACGATTCAGTAGCTTGCTTAGATAATTACTACAATCTTTTACCGGCTATCAATCACCTTGGACTGCATCATAGCAAAAAACCCTTAATTAGTCGATTTTATTATCACCTAATGCGGAAAAACTGGCCTTTGGCGACGCGTTTGAATAATCTTATGATGTGGCTTGTACATTCTGGCATTTCTGAGAAATGGGCCAACGAACCAGTTGCCTATGATATTCTTCAGATTGAAATAAAGAAGGCGCGTTCATTGGTACACTATCGACCGATAACTTTTCAGGATTTACAATTTTCTTTTGTATTACTGGGAGTCGGCTTATCTTGTTCCTTAATAAGTTTTGTTATTGAAATTTGTATCAGCTACTATATGAAAATCAGACAACATAAAAAATACAGAAGTATGCGCGTTGGAGCCTGTATGCCATTCGTGTCAATGAAATGGAACATTAAAGAAGCTTTCAATCATGTATGTAAGAGAGTTAAATTGAGAAAACGTACAAGAAAAAGAGAAAGAAACGGATTTTGAGTACAAGTGCAAATGCGTTGGGGTTAAAAAGTAAGTAGTGTATTGCTTCTCAAATAAATATACATATATCGTAACGGGTTTTTCACCTTCGGGAACTACCGAAGTGATGTCCGAGTACACTTACTATTTAGGCAACCTTGTTCAATAAATATTAGTAGGGCACCAGGTGATTTATTAACAACCAATAAACAAATGTTGAAAATCAGCTCAGGGTGGTGGGTCAAGGAAAGGCCAGAAGCTTAAGATTACGATAAAAAAATTGATCAGATTTGAAAAAATAAATTCGTATCTTGAACAAAACAAAATAAATGGATCGGTATCACTAATAAAAATTATCGGTCACAACACAGAATATAATTCGCCAGTTTTAGCTTGACTCAATATAAACAAAAGTGTTCGCAACGTAGTCATATTTGATCTAAATCACACAGCTAGTTAATTCAAACAGAAAACAGTCGGTTGACGAAATAAAATATGCTTATATTTTACTTTCCGGACCCACATACAACGTACGTTTTAACGAAATACTTGACGAGTGACGTCAGAGTATTTTACACGAATGAGAAAGAGATAATCCGTAACTCTCAGAAAGTGTTGAGTAAAATAAAATAAACTATAAACTACCAGTAAATAATTATCTTGAAATTTTTTTCGTGGATCGAAATTTTTTTTCCTTAAGTCAACATATTTTTATGCTTACATTAAAAAACTTTTCCTTGCTTCAAAAGTTTTTATTTTGAACATAAACGATATTTTTTTGAAGAAAGTTTTTTTCTAAAGTGAAAATGAACTGTATATTTTGCTTGAACAACTGAAACCATTCAAGAATGACAAAATTGATCAAGATATAGAACAATTTTGTCAAACTATATCATAATATTTTACCCTTGCACAAATAATTGATTTCAATCTTTCAAACATATGATATAATTTTTGAATGAGGTTCAATTACATTTCTGACCAAGCATATAAATAATAACCAATCATGACATCACGGGCTTATGATTTCTTCAGTTATTCTTTGGAATCTTTATCAAGATACTATCTATTCTCACGTGATCATATAGATACACGGGTTAGCACAGTGGATAGCAGCAAGACCACCCGGGTCAAAAAATTAGATCTGATTTAAAATAAATGATAAATTCAAATATTTTCCCTTTAATTCAAGTTTATAAATCGTATTTATTTTATATAAGAATTTAATCTGTTTTTGCCCGTACTATTCCTTATCCAGGCTAATATCAGACTTATTTTTGAATGATATTTAGTCTGTTTTAAATCGCGTTTAGACTAAAAACAGACTTTTTTTATTATAATTATTGGTCTGTGTTCAATTGTTTTTAAGGACAAAAACAGACTTTATTAAGATTTATAATAATAATAATAATAATCTAGATTTATTAATTTATTTTAATTTTCTTGGTATTCAAAACATGCTAATGCACTTCCATAATAAGATGTCACACAGAGAAAATGTTGGCTCGAAACCTACCAATTTTTACAATGCTGTCGACTAAACTCGAAACAGGGAGTAAAGCATCCAAAAAATTATCGTGCTCTTACAAAAAATGATTATACTGTATCACATTACTTATTACGCGCGAGAAACTTATCGATGAGCTTTAATATCAATTACTTCCATACATTATAATAATTTTGATGTAACATAATAATTTTTTATAAGAGTATAGTAATTTTTTGGATACTTTACTTTCTGTTTCAAGTTTAGTCGACAGCATAATAAAAATTGGTAGATTTCGAGCCAACATTTTTCTCCGTAGCACAAGAATTTTGATGTTTTCTTATGCCAAAATATTTTCAATTTTATCCAGTTAATAAGAGAAAATTCTTGACATTTTAAGAGTTGTTTTATCACTTTTATTCAATGATATAAATATTCAATGAAGACAACTAAAAAATTAAGCTGTCAAATTTTCATTAACTGCCGACATTTACAAACAAAAGATAGTAAATAAAACATAATCAATTCTGCAACTTAATATTTTTTCATAAATATTGCCCATAAATAAAAATTTTATAAGTCCATGATTTAATCTAGTTTTGTCCTTATAAATTTTCAGAACTAAAATTTTTTAAAGTTCATGAATTAATCTAATTTAGTCTGCTCGTAACGCGTTTGTTTTTTAAAGTAGCAGGTTGAAAACAGCTTAAAATTTTCATAAAAGATCAAAATCAGATCAAATAGTCCAATCAGACTAAAATCAGGTCAAATTGTTCAGTCCGGGTAGATCAAAAACAGATTAAAATTTTTATCGAAGTTCAATAACAGACCAAGTAGTCCAAATACAGTCCAGTTAGACTAAAATCAGATCAAATTTTTCGACCCGGGATATGAATCCTTAATAAAAAGAATGAGTGTTCAGTTTTTCCCCTCTATTTCGATGAATGCTGATAATGGGAATGTTTATCAAATACGTTTACATTGATTTGTGTTGGTCTTACCTAATTGATGTGTTTGTAACAAAACACATAACATGTGACTATATGGACTGCATTTGTGATTGTAATCGGACATAACCATCCCCTTTGTTGGGTAAAGTGGGGTGATAAAAAATTATAATTGACAGAAACCATAAGTAGGCATATCATTTTTGGTCGCCGTTGAATTCACTAGTATATTACTATTGAGAATCTATAATATATATAAACCTAAATATATTTGTAAAGACATTTATATAATAGTTGTAAAATTAAAATTTTTGGATCACAGTTATTTAGTTCATTGTTACATTAAGAATGGAAATAAATGTAATTATGAAGATTATATGTGTAGTGACTTTCAGTGTCCACGTCAATACAGTCTATGGAAGTATAAAAACTTCACATTATTCGGGTATTTCTGTAATCAATGCCGCGCTGGTAAGTAAACGGAAAAAAAAAATCCAGTTAAACTTACGGTGCTAACATCGTAATTTTATCTATTGATTATTGTAGTAGTGGACTATACTTTCAGTCTTAATTTTGACGATGCAGCGTTGAAAATTTCATTTAAGAAATAATATTTCAGACAAATAACACAAAGTCTTAAGCTCTAATATAAATCACGATGTGAACATCGTGAAATTTGAAGTAATAGAAATTTTAAATAGAAGTATAAAATAATAATCGCTCGAGTATTGGATTCGAACATGAAACCATTCGAGTGCAAACTGACTGACGCCGTGGATCACTCGGCCACAGAAGGGCCCACATGTCCAGGTAGTTTTTGAGATCCATATAAACGATATAAATGAACAATCATAAGTCATGAGAACACCTCTTACGGTAGACACAGATACTAATTAAATATTACGATGTAACATCGTAATTTTTAAAACTTACATCATATTATAACAGAGGCAACACTGTTATATTTATTTAATTAAAAAATAAATATAAGAATAAATATAGTTTTTTAATTGTAATTTTTATTTTATTCTTTTTACGATGTTATGATTGGAATTTTGAAATAATTTTTAATCCAACAAGTTTTCGTTAAAATTACAATGTTAAGGGGGACCATTAGTGTGACCGCCTGAAAAAGGTGATTTTCAGAAATTTTTTAAAGAAAACTACTGCATGGAATATTTCAATATTTTTTGGCTATATTTGTGGATTTATAGTGAATGCAAATAGAATTTTTGGACCAACAAATTCAAAATTCAGCGAGTTATTCACAATCTCCCAACACTCAAAAAAAAAATGTTCCCCAACTGCTGCAGTTGTAGCGACCTTCACGGTGCCTGAAATAAAAAAAACCAAATAGTTTATTAAACTAGAAGGTATTTCCTGTAGCATGACCCTCGGGCTGAAAAAAAATTTCAAATTAACAAAATGGTGGGGTTTTAAAAAAAATTTTAATTTTTCGCGAAAATTTCATGATTTAAGGCCTGCCAAAATCATATTTTCAATCCCATCCGAAAACTGCAATTCGAATCAAATCGACCGGAGGATTTGTTTTCGAGCTATAGATGCAGCAAATTTGAAAAATTTATTTTCGAGAACCGATAAGTGGCTGCTCTTCAGGTGGCTGTAACTCAAAAGCAATGATCAAGATATACACTGGAAATGATAGTATGCTATTATTGCAGCTATAGACTATGAAAATATGAAATAACAAATTGAATTGTTCAATATTTTACACTAGTGGTCCCCCTTAGATAGCAAAAAATATAACATACATATTAAATCTTCAGCGGATCCGAATAACGATAAATTGTCATATTTTACTGCAAATTTACCACATTTGGCGGTGATTTCGCGATGATTACCGTAGTAGAATACGGTATATTGCGGTAATTTTTGGTAACGTACCAAAATTTCCGGAATTTTTACCCAAAAATAGTGAAATACTCCACTGTACGGTAAAATTCTGTAATTTAAAGTCTGCACGTTCACGGTAAAATACCGCACTGTTACCGAAAAATACCACGGGGTCACCGTAAAATTTACGGAAAATCGCAGAACCTTACCGTAATTTACCGCAATTTGGATCCGCCGGGTATTTTAGGATAAGATATTTGAAAATTGATTTTAATGAAAGTATAGTCCACGGAATTTCCTTTCCATGTAGTAAAAATCCATTATTTAATATAATAGTTGCTTAAAATTTATTTATAGGCTGATATTATTGGAAACTGTTTTCATAAGGCCCAGAATATTCCTGCTTGGTGGTGATCTTTATCCAGAAGTAATTGACGCAATAAATGATTTGCATGCATTTGTTACTGTGCATCTCAGCAACTTAACGACTATAAATGAACTTCATTATTATCATAAAAAAATAGATATGATAATAATAAAAGAATTTGATGTCCATGAATTCCTCTATTTCAAAATGGGCTGTCAACATCTTTATATCCGTACCAATGAGATTATGGTTTTTGTTTTATGTAAAATGAACACAATTGACGATTATTTTATGGGATATAATTTGAAGCTGTGGAAATGCAGTTTTTTAGCTGTCTACGTTTTATGTTTAAATTATACCAGAAAGGTTGATATTTACACATTCAATCCTTTTGCAAACCGTGAAGTACTCAACTGGAGAAGAGTTAATCTGACATCTTTGGATTTGGAGACAAAATTGAGTTCTCGTTTCACAGTCCACTATCAGCCATACGAAAAAAGTAATGTTATATTTGTATTACAAAAAAAATTGTGGTTCTCTAAGCAACATATTGTAGTGTGACATTGTAGTAATGAATACTCTACCCTAGCAAAAAATCCATGTGGGATTGCATGGGAACTCATAGGAATTAATATAGGAGTGCATGGATTTATATAAATCCATGTAGGAAACTATGGGTATTTTGGTTTCCATATGAGAAACCCACAAAGGAACTGTAGGTATCTGGATTTCCATAGAAAAACTTGACATAGGAACTGGAATACATGGATTCATATATAAGTAATATCTATAGAATCCTCAGTATCTGGATTTCTATCCCGGGTCGAAAAATTTGATCAGATTTTAGTCTAACTGAACTGCTTTGGACGGTGTCACGCGTTTTGGTCCCAAAACATTTCATCCCCGACAGCTCATCCCCGACACATTATCCGCACGACTAATCATCCTCGGACAATTAATCCCCGACAATATATCCCCGAGATAAATCATCCCGACGACTGTTCATCTTATGAACATCTTAACCATGACAATCTACCTTATATTGATAATTATTTCTAATCATTTTTTATTTTAATCAATATTTGTACTATTATCAAGCACATCAAATCCATGAAAAAAATTATCTATACTTCTTTCCATCAACCGAATATTATGTAACTTTGAATTTAGTAACCCAATGATTTAATTGAAACAACAACAATAATAATAATAATAAGAATAATTACAATAATAATAACGATATTATCTAAAAGATCATTGAAATGTAGTCAAGTATCGCGACTTCTGGATATTATGTTGTCTTGTATATTCAGTTGTTTTGTATAAGTGCCTTAAGCAATTGTGATACTAATTAGTTAACTATATTGATCGCTCAAAATTAATGTTAATAAGTAATTAAGGGATAATATTTTATTATTAATATAAAGTAAATAATTATTAACGATCGATTATGTACTATGGTGCTAAATGATGTGGTTATGAGAAAGTGTGTATTAAAATTATATTGATAAAATGTTCATAATTAACAATATTTCGCGTTACAGATGCCATAAGGGCATATAACAAGTTATATGCCCTTATGGCACCCCGGAACCATAAGGGCATATAAATTTTTTTTTTTTGCATTTCTGCACATTTCGGACGAAAATACATCGATTCCCGAAAAAAATTTTTTTTATATGCCCTTATGGCTCCCGGGACCCACCTCGGATGCCATAAGGGCATATAAAAAAAATTCTGTTATTTTTTCTAAGTCCAAGAAAATTTTTAGTTAAGCGAAAATTTTTTTTTCGCATTTCTACACGTTTCATACAAAAGTACGACGATTCCCAAAAAAATTTTTTTTCAGGAATTGATGTATTTTTGTCCGAAATGTGCAGAAATGCAAAAAAAAATTTTCGCTTAACTAAAAATTTTCTTGGACTTAGAAAAAATAACAGAATTTTTTTTATATGCCCTTATGGCATCCGAGGTGGGTCCCGGGAGCCATAAGGGCATATAAAATATTTTTTTTGCATTTCTGCACATTTCGGATGAAAATACATCTATTCCCGAAAAAAAATTTTTTTGCTATGCCCTTCTGGCATCCGAAGTGGGTCACGGAAGCCATAAGGGCATATAAAATTTTTTTTTAGCATTTCTCCACATTTCGGACAAAACTACGTCGATTCCCGAAAATAAATTTTTTATATGCCCTTATGGCTTTTCACCAGGACCTTTTGCCGGTATATGCCCTTATGGCATCTGTAACGCGATTTATAGCTGGTTTATTGTATTTAATATTTTTATTAAAGTATCAATTGTCCAACAGGTAAATTATCGGGTATTATTTGTCTAAGTGTAAGTTGTCATTGTCATGAATCGTCGCGGGGATGAATTGTCGGGGATGAAATGTTTTGGGACCAAAACGCAGTAAACCGCTTTGGACTAATTGGTCTGTATTTAAACCTGTTAATCTGTTTTTGATATTTCATCAAAAATTTAAGCTGTTTTTTAATCTGTTGTTTTAAAAAATAATTGCATTGTGGGCAGGCAGAACAAGGATAATTCTTGACCCTTGAAATATTTTAGTTCAGAAAATTCACTAGAACAAAAGTAAATTAAATCATGGACTTGTAATATTTTCATTTATAGACAATATTGACAATCTAGACTATAGATAGATCTAGACTATGACAATCTAGATTATTGTAATTATTTGGATTTGTAGATATCCCGTTTTTTATCTAAAGGCGGTTCAAAGTAGACTAAAAATTATGTTAAACAAAGTCAAGTTTCGCCTTGAAAACAAATGGTCACAGACTAATTATAACAACATAAAAAGTCTATTTTTAATCTAAAACTGACTAAAAGCAGACTAAATATAATACGAAAACAAGTCTGATATTGGCCTGAAAAGAGAACAGTACACGGAGAGAACTTTATGGTGACAATTACAATGTATTATGAGAATGGTTCCCATAATACATGGTAACCGGTTTTTTTGAAATGTTGATTACAGGAACGGCACCTATATATTATAGTTATCATTACTATAATATTATGGTAATCGTTACCATAATATTGTGGTAAACATTACCATAGCATTATAATAACCATTACCATAACATTATGGTAATCATTACCAAAATATATGATAACCGCTGGCATAATATTGTAGTAATCGTTACTATAACATTATAGTAACCATTGCCATATATATGGTAATTATTACCATAAATTCATAGTAACATATACCATACTATAATGGGAACGATTACTATAATATGATAGTAACTATTACCATAATTCTTTCACATGCGATATGGAAACTGTTACCATAATGATGGGAATTGTTCCCATACTTATGGGAACTTTTACCAGAAAGTATGGGCCTGCATCCCATAATTCCAAGTAATCATTACCATAATGGTATGGGCTGATAATTCGTAAACGTATTAGGAATGGTTACCATGAATTTCTCTCTGTGTATGGACATAAACTGATTAAATTCCTATATAAAACAAATATAGCTTAACAACCTATATTAACTAAAAAATGTTCAAATTTATTATTTATTTTGAAACAGATCTAATTGTTCGACCCGGGTTCTCAATTCCTAATCCATACAAGATTCCCATAGAAAAACGACCTGAAAATCCACATGGGAATCCATACAAGGGTCACATATCGATTTGGCATGATGTGGATGCCTATAGGAAACCATATGGGTATCTATATAGAAGGTTAAGATGGATTCTCATGTGTATTTTTTCGATAGGGATTTTTTTCTCTTGTAGCTTCGAATATTTAACTTAAGCAAACCTGTAATATCACGATACATTATTGTCAATTTATATTTTTCAGAAAACTCTTTATGCAGCGGATTTGATATCGATCGGACTGAATATTTGGATGGATATCCAGTAACAGTAGTCACCAGGTATAAAAATCCAAAGTATAAGCTATCTGTCAAAAGATTCTTAGAAAGAGCATTGGATATGAATATCACTAGAAGACGATGACCATTTCATAAAATACAAATACCATTTAGCATTGATCGGTCGATTGATATTTCTTTGTCAGGTTATTGTGTTACTGATTTTAATCTTACTCATTATCCATTCAATTTTGCTTACCCCCGAGTTTACTATGCCATGCATCTAGTAACCCATAATCGAGGATTACTTTCTCCTTTAGAAAAAATTTATAATTACTACGGTTCCTTAATAATAATATTAACAATAATTATATTACTCATGACATTTGTTGTCATATATTTTTCTGAGCAGGACATCGCGTTCGCGAGCTTCGAAATCATCAGGCTGCTAACAAATACCGGAATAAATACGCGGATGGACACCGGAAAAAGTCGAATATTTTTTTCGGTGATCTTCTTATATTTTTTGATAATTCATGAAACATTCAGTGGGCGTCTCGCTGGATTTTTAACTAAAGTTGAATACCAGAAAAATGTTGAGAATTTCGAGGATCTCCAATCCTCGAGTTATAAACAAATTTATTCTCGCCACGAATCCCGTAAATACATTACAGATCTAGAGGTAAGAAGTAAAACGAAATTCCGAAAGTTTAAATGCGAAGACGTTATTAAAAATAATAAATCAGTAGCTTGTTTAGATGATTACAACTATCTTTTACCGACATTAAGTCGTTTTGAATTACATCGCAGTAAAAAACCATTAATACTTAGATTTTACTCCCATTTATTGCGTAAAAATTGGCCCTTAGCACAGCGCTTCAATAATCTGATGATGCGGATCGTGCACTCTGGCATTTCTGAAAAATGGACGGATAACAGAGTTGTTAATGATATTCTACGTATTGAAATAAAAAAGGCGCGTTTATTAGTTCGATATCGTCTAATTCGTTTCGATGACTTAAAATTTTCTTTTGTATTACTTGGAGTCGGTTTTACCTGTTCCTTAATGAGTTTTATTATTGAAATTGATATAGAGTTTATCGTCAAAACTAGAAAGCACAAAAAATACAAAAGAAAGCGAAATAATCAAAAAATTCAACGCATTACCAGCTTGAGAGCTCAGAAACAGCAGTAAGTTTTGGGCCTGGCCCACATGGTCAACCGTTTTACAAATTTGCATCCGAACATATTAATTATTATCATTTCCCTGGCGGATCAAAATTACGGTTAATTACGGTTATTATCATAATTTGCTGTAATTCACCGTATTCGGGAGAATTATAATTTTTTACCGCAATAAGAAAGAGAGTTTTACCGTCAAATTGCGGCAAGCCAGGGAAGTGAAGTATTGCACTGTAAAAACTGTAAAAATAGAAAAACAGACGCTGCTAATGGTAAAAATGCCGCAAATTAGCATTATTTGGATCCACCAGGAAATTGTTACAAGAAAGTTACGTTTGTGCAAATTTCTTTCGATTGCTTGTTAATAAAAAGTGTGATTTCTTTCCGGCTAAGCAGGGCAAGGTATTTAACCTCTTGGGGCCGCTACGATTAGAGCTAAATAATAATATCCTTTCTAATAGTTTAGATTTGAAAAGCGTTGATCTAAATTGCATTCAAAATAGAATAGAAATCATTTAAATAATAATACGTTGATTTTCGGTGCCTGTAGATATTATTATTGTTAAATGTAATAATTTCAGAATAATCATGAAATATCACTTAATGATTACCACATTGTTTAAGATAAGTAGATAAGTAGAGTTTGAAAATAAAGAACGCAAAACGAATTAATCTTTCATTGCTTGCTTCCCCAAATCCTATCATTCAAATATTATATTTTTTTTTTTTTACCCTGGATTTTACCAACGCTGTCAATATTTATGCTTATTAAATATGTCGACTGTACTTTGGATTCGTCGCATAGATAAAATGTGATTGTGATTATGTAAATAAAGTATAAGCACATTCAATTATTCATGCTGTTAAATTGGGTAAAATCGTCCCCTCTCTTAAGGTATTTCAAGGTCATACAAAAATGTACTAAAAAAAACTTCTAAGCTGTCAAAGTATTTTTAGATTTTGTTGAATCTACTGGTATCTTAATACTGTACATCTACAAACGCACTTTTGCATAGAAATTTCTATATCTATTGCAGAAGTAAGGATTTTAAATTTACGTCATTTAGTTTTTTTAATTCCCCCAAAAAAGCAGATGAAGATAGATTTTATCCTCACGATCATATCCATAGTGATTTTTAGTTTCCATATAAATATACTTCATGGAAATAATAAGTTTTGGAATTTTACTGGTCTTTCTACAGTCGATGACGCGCTGGTAAGTAGTAAAAATAAATCATCTGTCAAATCACCTGCATTGAAACTGCGAGTTTTGAGGTCTATTTAGCGCGCAAAAGCAAGCCAACTATTGATTAATGAAAATTCATGGCTAGAAAATCATGAGTTTTTTGCCTAACAATGGGATCATCTAGCTTTCCTCACTAAATTAGCCTGCTTACATTTGACTCCTGGTGGGAACGTATCCACTTATTGTATGCCTTAGAATTCACGTATGTTACCAAAGACAACTAATTCAATAGATGAATTAATCCAGGCAGACGGAACAAAATTCTTGTGATCAGGACGATGAGTTTTCCTGACTGTTACGATACTCGTTTAGCGAGAGCTGGCACCGTACCTTATCGTGGGCAAGGCTGAAATAGACAGATGACAGCTGAACAAATCGTTAGTGGAATTATGCAGATCGCCATATGGAGCCTTATGAAAAACTTACAGATCTTTCTATGAAACTTTTGTAACGATCCATAAGATCCGTCCAATCACAGGAATTTTTTAACTTTCCGCTAAGGAAATCGAAATGTCATCAGATGTCGACGTTTTGAGGTCCTCGGAAGCTATTATGACTATATTCAGAATGATGTCCGAGTGTCTGTATGTATGTATGTGTGTGTGTGTGTGTGTGTGTGTGTGTGTGTGTGTGTGTGTGTGTGTGTGTGTGTGTGTGTGTGTGTGTATGTGTGTATGTATGTGTGTGACCGGTCTATAACTTATTAACTAATGAACCGATTTGGATGGTTAAGGCAGCAATCGAAAGAGCTTGTTGGCCATCAACTTTTCTGAAAATTTCAGATCATTTGATCAAGTAGACTCGATAAAATTGGCGAATTACGAAAAAAAAATTTTTTTTTTTTAGTTTTTTACTGATTTCTCAGAAACGACTAATACGATCAACTTCAAAATCTAATCAGCTCAAGAACTTGATAATACGCGTCGATTGCTGCCTTAGCCATCTCAATTGGATAATTCGTTCGAGAGTTATCGCGGGAGAAAGAAACGGTAAAGAACGGTTTTTTGCGAATATCTTCGAAACAACTGATCCAAACAATTTCAAAATTGTATCAGCTCTAGAACTCAATAAAACACGCCGATTGCCGCCTCAACCATCATAATCGGTCAATTCGTTCCTGAGATATTGTGGGAGAAAGAAATGCTAAAATCGGTATTTTTCGAAAACAATGGCACAGAAAAGTATTCTCGAGCTCGAAGAGCTCGAAAGTATATCCGCAACAATGTTTTTGAGCTCGAAGAGCTCGAAAACAGCGAGAAAATTTGGAGCTGGTGCGCAGGGACAACCGATAGACAGATTTCTTTCGTGTACGATTGGTTCTTAATCGTTTCATTTCAATGACCGCGGACAGTTGAAGTGTAAGTTCTCATACAGGTGATAAAAACTATAGGAAGTGGTATGGGAAAGAACATAATTTCAGACTTTGTATGATGCCAGTCCAAGACACTGCGCATTGATTTGGCTTAAATAATGAGAGTGCTAAAAGGCTAGAAGAGTTGAATATCACCCAAGGACGACACAAGTGGATATTAGCTTGCTCGCGTCTTCCAATTCTATCTCGAAGCGGCTTTTTGACCAGTACAAGGAACTTGTGCAACAGGCGGACCTTCACAACCGACTTTGGTCGGAACCTCTATGTTTCCTGCAATGGAAAAATTGCCCGACTCACAAAGGTACAGACTCGTGGCGGTTGTGATCAGAAACCACATGTAAATGGGGTGAGTTCCTTGAACTCACCTCCAGTTAACGTTCACCCCTGGTTGTCACTTGATTACATTACCGATCAAGAGTATTGTCTGAAGATTAGGAAATGTTCCCCGCAAAAAGGGGTAAGCAATCGAACTTGTGGTCACCAAATAGCTTCGTTACATTGATTAATCATGTGCTTCCAGTCGTTGCCTTTGGTTTGGACAGCCAACATCATTATAGTCTGAAGTTTCTTGTTTCATCCCATGTCACATAAAATACAGCCCACGTTGATTAGATAGACTCATTGATTATTGTTCAATAAGTGATTCTTAACAAAAATTGTTCCTTCTTTCCTCGAACCACCCGTGTAAAAAAGATTTCGTTCATAATGAATTTAGATCTGAATTTCATGACGAAACTCAGATCGTGACACAAATGTGACTTTCATCATGAATTTACTCCAACTTTCGTCTAGCAAATCAGTATCAATTATGAAATTAATTTATTACGTCTTCGAATTGGACTTGGGATAACTTCGATAGAAACTTGATTGAATTTTTACGGAATTAAGCCTTTTGTCAAATTTATCGACTCAGAAATTACCAATAAACTTCTTCTATCAAGTATAGATTTGATTTACGCAAATCAGTTTCGATTGTAAAATTAATTTAGTGAATGAACTTCGGATCACTTGGATTGAAATTTTACTGTCATAATTTTGACGTGATTAAAGTTCTTGATACAAATTCATGTGAAAGTCATATTTGTGTCACGATCTGAGTCTCGAGATGAAATTTATATCTAATTTCATTATGAACAATAATTATTTCACACGGGCATGAAAGTTGCAGTTACGTACAGTAGGCCCATCTAAATTAAATTATATGTTATCTGAAAAATTTACTTTAGCCATTTATTCGTCCAACTCAATTATTCTTTAGCAAATTAAAGTCTTGCTGATGTGTGTTTTTGATTCAAAGCCTGTTTTCTCTTTAATATTCTACTCTGTAAATACTTTGCCCGCCTTATCACTCTTGTTGCAGTTGAAACATATGCTGCTGTCCCAACTTTTGCTGCTATTTGCCTCACAGATTTAATAGAATGAACGAGAATGGTGAAAACATTTTAAATTGCAGTGGATGAAAACCACTGAGCCTGGGTTTGCGCGCTCCCTCTGGCTTGTTTTCTGCAGCTTTGTTACCGACATCGTGACTGACTGTAAGCAACTAATTCTTTTTTTTTTTTTAATTAATTTTTTTCACGAACATAATAAACCCCGGGAAATTGGTTTTTGACTTTTCTTATTCAGAATTTATCGCCCGTTATTTACTTCCTGTCATCATAGGGCTTTACATTAATAGATAAAAGATTCTTGATAAAAATACACGGTGTCTCGGCATCTTTATTGATAGTTTATTATTTATTCAAAAAACACGGCCGAGTTGAGATTTTTTATTATTATTTCCGTGATCTACGGAATTTTTTACGTATAATCAATAAAAAAAATCTGGGCGTCGGTTGGCCCTGTGGGCTCGAAAATGCTACTACATAAAATCATTTTTTTATGAGCTTTTCAAGCTCTATCAAGTTACGTTTTATGCTGAAGTGTGAAAAGTTAAGAATCGAAAATCATTAACGAAGAAGCGGCTTTTGAATTTTTATTCTAGATTATGGTCTCTGAAATAAATGTATCGAGGCAGAAATCGATGTCAGTGATCAAAATCAAGATTTGAATGAGTTTTGACTTAGGTCAGAGCAATAATATATGGAATTTCCGAGAAAAACATTAAAGACTGGGTTTTTCAATTTTTTGCTGACAATATGTTTAAAACTAAAAAACAAGTTATATGACATTATCTGATGATCGAAAGAGACTATAAAGAGAAAGAGTTGGTATGATTTCAGACACATTTTTGCACATTGTATTTTGATTTATCCGAAAAATAACATAAAATGTTATTTTTTTAACTTTTCAGCGCCGATGTCTTTTGAACTAATTAACCGATTTTGACGTTTGAGGTGGAAATTGGCGCTTTTCTTGAAATTTAAGAGCTGATTAAAATTTAAAACCGATCGGTTTAACTGTATCGAAGATATTTGGAAAAATCCGTTTTTCACCATTTCTTTCTCCAACGATATCTCTTGAACGCATTAACCGATTGAGATGACTGTGGTTGCATTCGACGCGACTTATGAAGTTCTAGAGCTAATTAGATTTTAAACTCAATCGTTTGACTCGTTTTTAAGAAATCAATAAAAAACTGAAAGAAAAAAATTTTTTTTTGTTCGTAATTCGCCAATATTATCGAATATACTCAATCAAATGATCTAGAATATCGAGAAAAGTTGATGGCCAACAACCTCTTGCGATTGCTGCCTTAACCATCCAAATCGGATTATCAGTTAAAAAGTTACAAAGAGTTTACACACACACACACACACACACACACACACACACTCGGACATCATCGTGAAATTAGTCAGAATTGCTTCCTAGGACCTCAAAACGTCGAAATCTGATGAGAACTCGATTTTCGAAAATCGGAGTGAAAACATGACCTCCCGAATTTTTGAAAGTTTACAACTTCATTAGCGAGAAGTTTTAAATACATTTAGCAGTTTCTTTCTAAAATGGGTAGGAGTGAACTAAATGGACTATGATTCCATCTATCAGAGTAGAAAGAATCAGTCATGGAAGAAAAATTAGGCGAGGCTTTTTAAGTGAGGTAAACTGTATCATGATATTGTAGTTTATTCACTTTACTTTATAGGTTGACATCATTGGAAATTGTTTTCCTGACGTCAGAAATATATTTTTCGCTGGCCACCACGATCAAACAACAATTAATGCGATAAACAATTTGAATCTATTCGCTACTGTAAAACTCTATAAGATAACGTCAACAAAAAAATTGAATTTGTATCACAAAGAGATAGATTTAATAATAATAAACGATCATGATGTATTCAATTTTATATCTCTTAAGAATGGATGCCACCATCTTCCTTTCAATACCAACGAAATCTTGGTTGTTATTCTGTGTAAAAGAAATGAAATTAGTTCTTCATTCATACGCCAAATCTTTAAGTTAGTGAATTGCAGTTTTGTAACTATTTACGCTCTATGTTCAGATTCTGTGAAGGAATTGAAAATTTATACTATCAATCCCTTCACAAATCGTGAGGTATTTGACTGGAAAAAAGTCGAACTGAGATCACCGAATTTGAAAATGATGCTGGGTCCACGTATCACGATCTACTATCAGCCATACAAAAAAAGTAATTTCACTCATACTAAATTTCTAGTGAATAGTTTTCTCTGTTTGTATGTGTAAAGAAATTGTATCGATTAATTATGCATTAAATTCTTTTAATTCCATTTTGTAGATACCACTCTCTGCAAAGGATTTAGTTTCGACAGGACTAAGCAATTGGATAAGTATCCGGTAATTGCACTTATTGAAGATAAGGGTGACAGCTATCAGAATATAAAAACGTTCAGAAGCGTCTTGCAAAAAACATTGAATATAACAATAGGGAGAGTTAGAAACCAAAGTAGTGCTTTTGTCCTATCATATTACAATAAAGCTACGCTGGATTTTACTTTGTCCAATTATATTGTGAAAATAATAGATCCGACTAATTATCCATTTAGTTTTGCTTATCCTCCAACTTATCATTCCATGCATATTGTAACTCACCATCGTGGATTACTTTCCCCATTAGAAAAAATCTACGATTACTATGGATACTTAATAGTTATTTCTACAATAGTGATTCTTGCGATGACATTTGCAGTTTCCTATTTCTCTGAAAGTGACATTGCATTTGCCAGTTTCGAGGTAATTCGACTGCTGATAAATACCGAAATAAAAACACGGATGGATTCGAACAAGAGTCGTATATTTTTTTCGATGATCTTTCTATATTTCTTGATAATCCACGGGACATTCAGTGGACGCCTTGCAGGATTCTTGACCAAAGCTGAGTACCAAAAAGACCCTGAGACTTTTGACGATCTCCAAGACCCACATTGGAGGCTACTGTTTGCTCGTCCTGAAGCCAAGTTCTACATTGACGATCCGTTACTTCGGAACAAAACGGTATTCGCTGAGCACAGGTGCGATGACGTTATGAGAAACAACGATTCAGTAGCTTGCTTAGATGATTACTACAATCTTTTACCGGCTATCAATCTCTTTGGACTGCATCGTAGCAAGAAACCCTTAGTTGGTCGATTTTATCATCACTTAATGCGGAAGAACTGGCCTTTGGCAAAGCGTTTTAATAATCTTATGATGTGGCTTGTACATTCTGGTATTTCTGAGAGATGGGCCAGCAAAAAAGTTGCTCATCATATTCTTCGGATTGAAATAACGAAGGCTCGTTCTTTGGTAAACTATCGACCGATAACTTTTGAGGATTTACGATTTTCTTTTGTGTTACTGGGAGTCGGGTTATCGTGTTCCTTGCTAAGTTTTGTTATCGAAATTTTCATAAGCTTCGTAAGCACATCCAGTCGGTGCAGGAAATGCGAAAGAGTGCATGTTCGAAATCGTAGGCAGTCTATATAAATTAAATTGAATATTAAAGAAACTTTCAGTAGAGTTGCTTACTACTTATGCCGTCTAAAGTCGTGGAAATAGTGACGTATCAACGATTATGATTATAAAACGAAAGTTAATATTGTAAAATAAAAGAAATGTTTAAAAATAAAATGAGCGATTATAAATTGTGCACTTTCAGATTTTCCATCTATATTTCTTCTATGATCTGATCAACATTATTGATATTTATGCTTGTCTAATATGTCAGCAGTATATGAGATTGATCGAACAGAAGCATTGCGCTTGTGAGCGTGTCAATAATGTACTCAACATCATTTCTGTCACTTAGGCCTTACTACCCGATAGACTTTATTACCCGCAGGTACCTTATTTATTTTTTATAAGAATTTAATCTATTTTTGCCCGCATTATTCCTTATCCAAGCCAATATCAGACTTATCTTCGTATGATATTTAGTCGGTCTTAAGTTGTGTTTAGACTTAAAACTGACTTTTTTATTATAATTATTGGTCTGTGTTCAATTGTTTTTAAGGCGAAAAACAGACGATATCTACTACAATATTTAGTCTGATTTTAATCGCTTTTAGATCAAAAACAGGACTTTTTACAAATATAAATAATAATAATAATAATAAAATAGATTCATAAATTAATTTTAATTTTCTTGATATTTGAAACACGCTAATGCGCTTCCGTAATAAGATGTCACAAGTATTTTAATGGTTCATAATCCTAAAATATTTTCGATTTTTTCCAGTAAATTCGGAAAATTTCTTGACATTTTTAGAGCGATTTCATTCTTTTATCCAATACTATAAATATTCAGTCAAGACAACTAAAACATAAAGCTGTTAATCTTTCATTAACTGTCGACATTTTTAAACAAAAGACACTAAATAAATAGTCAACAGAACATCATCAATTCTGTATCTTAATAAATTTATTATAAATATTGCTTATAAATAAAAATATTACAAATCCATGATTGAATCTAGTTTTGTCGTTGCAAATTTTCAGAACTAAAATTATTGAAAGTTCAAGATTTGATGTAGTTTTATCTGCCCGTAACGTAAGTGTTTTTTAAAACAACAGATCAAACACAGCTTAGAATTTTTATAAAAGATCAAAAACAGATTAAATAGTCTAATTAGACTAAAACGAGATTTAAAATTTTTCTACCCGGGACTATTCTGATAGTTTGGATTCAAAGAGCGTTGATTTAAATTGCATTCATAAAAGAATAGAAATCATTTAAATAATAAAACGTTGATCTTCGGTGCCTGTAGATATAATTATAATTACATGTAATCATTTCAGAATATTTATGAAATATCACTTAATGATAACCACATCGTTAAAGATAAGTAGATAAGTAGAGTTTGAAAATAAAGAATACCAAAACGAATTAATCTTTTATTGCTTGCTTCCCATATCCTCCCATTAAAATACTATATTTAATTTTCTTTTCCCTGGATTGTACCAACGCTGTCAATATTTACGCTTGTTAAATATGTCGACTGTACTTTGAATTCGTCCTATAAATCAAATGTGATTGTGATTATGTAAATAAAGTATAAGCACATTTAATTATTCATGTGATTAAATTGGGTTGAATCGTCTCCTCTCTTAAGGTATTTCAAGGTCATACAGAAATGAACTAAAAAAAACTTCTAAGGTGTCAGAGTATTTTTAATTTTTGTTGAATCTAATGGTATCCTAATACTGTACATCAATAAACGCATTTTCGCATAGAAATTTCTATATCTATTGCAGAAACAAGGATTTTAAATTTACGTCATTAAGTTTTTTACAAAGTGTACCGATCGTGTAAGATTAAGTCCTCCAAAAAAACACATGAAGATAGGTTTATTCTAACGATCATAGCCATAGTGATTTTCAGTTTCCATATAAATATACTTCATGGAAATAATGAGTTTTTCAAATTATTTGGTCTTTCTACAATCAATGACGCGCTGGTAAGTAGTAAAAATAAATCATCTTTCTAATCACCTGAATTGAAACTGCGATTTTTGAGATCTGTTTAGCGCGCAAAAGCAAGCCAACATTCAATCAATATCAATTTATGGCTAGAACATCATTAGCTTTTTGCTTAGCAATGGGATCATCTAATTTCCCTCACTGAATTAGCCTGTCTACATTTGACTCCTGGTGAGAACGTATCCACTCGTTGCATGCCCCGAATTCACGTATGTCACTGTAGCCATGGGCTTTTAGCAAACCAATTCGATAGTTAAATTAATCCAGGAAGACGGAAAACAATTCTTGTGATCAGGACGATGAGATTTCCTGACTGTTACGATACTCGTTTAGCGATACGTATGGTGCTGGCACCGTACCTTATCGTGGGCAAGGCTGAAATAGACAGATCTTGATGACAGCTAAACAAATCATTACTCAAAATATACAGATCGCTCCTTTTATGAAACTTTTTTAAGGATCCCATAGATCCGTCCAATCACAAGAACTTCTTTTCGTGTCTGATTAGTTCTGAATCATCTCATTTTTATGACCGCAGGCAGTCGAACTTTAAGTTCCCATATAGGTTATAAAAAATATAATAAGTGACACGGGAAAGAACAGAATTTCAGACTCCGTGTCATGCCAGTCTAAGACACTCTACGCTTTGCTTTGGCTTAAATAATTAGAGTGCCAAAAGGCTAGGAGAGTAGAATATCACTCAAGGACGGAACAAGTGGATATGAGCTTGTTTGCGTCTTACAATTCTATTTCGAAGTGGCCTGTCGACCAGTACAAGGAACTTGTTCAACAGGCCGACCTTTCCAAGCCCACTTCGGTCAGAGTCTCCTTTTTTCCTGCGATGGAAAGATTGTCAGGCGCATAGAGGCATGGACTCGTGATGGTTCTGATCAGACACTACATGTCCATGGGGCGAGTTCCTTGAACTATCTCCAGATAACGTCCACCCCTGGTTGTCACTTGATTATATTGCCGATCACGAGTACTGTCTAAAGGTGAGGAAACCCTGTCGTTGTCTTCGGTTTGGGCAGCCAACCTCATTTTAGTCTGAAATTTGTTGTTTCATCCCATGCCACATAAAATACATCCCGCGTCACTTGGATAGCCTCACCTATTATTCTTCAATAACTGATTCTTAATCGACATTTATTCTCTCTTCTGCGTCATGAAAGTGGCAGTAACATACATCAGGCCTATCTTAATTTAATTTTATTTTATCTGAAAAAATTACTTGTAGCCATTTATTCGTCCAACTCAAATGTTCTTTAGCAAATAAAAGTCTTGCTGACACGTGTTTCCAATTCAAAGCCGGTTGTTTCTTCAATTTCATTCTCTTTAGATGCTTGGCCTGTCTTATTACTCTTGTTAATGTTGAATTAGATGCTGCTGTTCCGACTTCTACTGCTATTTGCTTCACAGTCTAATAGAATGAGATGATGCACGAACTATCATTCGACATTCCGTTGGCGTAGTTGTAAATTTAGTTCAACCTTCATAATTTTTTCCGTAGTTTTTATTGTTTTTCACAAAGTTATTAATAACTTCAGCACTTCTATTCAATCTTCTAGCTATTTCATAATAAGATAAATTTTGACCAAGTAAAAAATTATCTGTATATATTACTTGAATACTCAATATTTGATTGCGCCCCATTGTATATAGCAGCAAACTTAAATGTTTTAGATCGATTTTAATCTATTCTTTTCGCTTGAAATTCAAACGTAATGATACGAAAATAAAACGTATTAGTCGCTTTGCACAATAAATTTGATTAAGGCTATCCATGTGACGAACTGCCGACCAGTGGTATGCCTCCCTGATATCCTCGCTTTGTTTCTCGATCACTAACAACATGTCTTGTACTGACTCAAATGAGTAATATAAAAGACATGTATGATTTTATATATCAAAGAGTAAAAAATCAGTTATTAAAAAAAAATAGGTAAGGATATTTAAGTGACGCGATCTGTATCATGATATCGTAGTTTATTCACTATTTTTTGTAGGTTGACATTATTGGAAATTGTTTTCCAGACGTCAGAAATATTTTGTTCGCTGGCCAACACGATCGGACAACGATTGATGCGATAAACAATTTAAATGTATTCGCTACTGTAAAACTCTTTAAGATAACGTCAATAAATAAACTGAATTATCATCACAAAAAAATAGAATTAATAATAATAAACGATCAAGATGAATCCGATTTTCTATTTTTCAAAAAGAGATGCCACCATCTTTATTTCAGTACCAACGAAGTCTTGGTTGTTATTCTGTGTAAAAGGAATGAAATTAGATCTTCATTCATAAGCCATATCTTGGAGCTTTTGAATTGCAGTTTTCTGAAAATTTACGCTCTATGTTTGAATTCTGTGAAAGAATTAAAAGTTTATACCTTTAATCCCTTCACAAATCGAAAGGTATTTGACTGGACGAAAGTCAAACTGAGATCACGGGATTTGAAAATGTTGCTTGGTCCACGTATCACAATCTACTATCGGCCATACAAATATAGTAATTACACTCATAATAAATTTTAAGTGACTAGTTTTCTTTGTTTTTATGTACACAGCAATTTTATCAATTAATTATGCAATAAAATTCTTTTATTTCCGTTTTGTAGATACCACTCTATGTAATGGATTTAAATTCGACAGGACGAAGCAATTAGATGGGTATCCAGTAAATGCAGTTATCGAAGATAATAATTATAACTATGAGTATAAACAAATGTTTAAAGAATTCTCGGAAAAAATATTGAATATAAAGATAACAAGAAAACCAATCTTGGATGGTATTGCTATGCTAACATTCTTCGAAACGGTTCCACCAGATTTGACTTTGTCAAGTTATGGGGTAAAGTTGAACAATCGAACTCAATATCCATTTACCTTTGCTTATCCTCAAGCTCATTACAACATGCTTATAGTAACCCACCATCGCGGATCACTTTCTCCATTGGAAAAAATTTACAATTACTATGGCTACTTAATAGTTATTTCAACAATAATTATTCTTGCCATGACATTAGTCGTTTCTTATTTATCTGAAGGCGACATCGCATTTGCCAGCTTCGAGGTGATTCGACTGCTGATAAATACCGATATAAAAACACGGATGGACACCGACAGGAGTCGTATATTTTTTTCGATGATCTTTTTATATTTCTTGATAATCCACGGGACATTTAGTGGACGTCTTGCAGGATTCTTGACCAAAGCCGAGTACCGAACAGATCCTGAGACTTTCGAGGATCTCCAAGACCCACATTGGAAGCTACTGTATGCTCGTCCCGAATCCAAGTCCCACATTGACGATCCGTTACTTCAGAATAAAACAGTATTCGCTAAGTACAAGTGCGAAGATATTATGTGGAACAACGATTCAGTAGCTTGCTTAGATAATTACTACAATCTTTTGCCGGCTATCAATCACCTTGGACTGCATCATAGTAAGAAACTCTTAATTAGTCGATTTTATTATCACCTAATGCGGAAAAACTGGCCTTTGGCGACGCGTTTGAATAATCTTATGATGTGGCTTGTACATTCTGGCATTTCTGAGAAATGGGCAAACAAACCAGTTGCCTACGATATTCTTCGGATTAAAATGAAGAAGGCGCGTTCATTGGTACACTGTCGACCGATAACTTTTCAGGATTTACGATTTTCTTTTGTACTACTGGGAGTCGGCTTATCTTGTTCTTTGATTAGTTTCGTTATTGAAATTTGCATCGGCTACTATATCAAAATCAGGCAGCATAAAAAATACAGAAGTATGCGCGTTGGATCGTTATAATCAATCAACTGCAAATATTCTATCAGCAAAGTATTACGCTTAGTATCACAAATTTTCGACGATAAAACATACTTATAATTAATAAATATCACTTTATAATCGACTTAAATAAGTTACTCTGTGCAATATTCATTATTCTCATCATCAATACTTGCAATCAAGGTAATAGACTCCAGTAGGCCGTCATCACCTTGATTAGGTACGCCTATAGTTTTGATCGAGCTCTCATACATTTTACTGTTAAATAATTTCAGCTTATATTCTGGTGGTGCATATTTTGTACAGCAAACTCCCATTACTTTCATATGTATACGAATACGCATAAGTGCCGTTAGCATGGGTAACAGCAAACGATTTCGTGTTTTACTTTTAATAATGCTCATAATACTAAACGTTTGTTCGACATCAGCATTGCTTATTAGTAAAGACAACGCACGAAGTGCAAAGGATGCTAAATCTTTAAAACTTTGTTCACCTTGACTATTTGTTATGCTAAGAACAGCGATCCAAAAGTCAATCGGCTTAGCGTTTTCATCAAATTTTCCAGATATATCATGCATCCTTAAAGTGTTTAATAACCGCTACTGTCTTTCAATTGCATCTTTATCTATATCTTCAGATGACAAGTCCCATGGTAAATTTTCGATCACATCACTTGATGATAAGCTTAAACAATTCTTTTGTATGAAAGATATCAGGTTATCAATAACAACAAGATTAGACGGCAATCTTTTGACTAGCTCTTCACATAAAACTATAATAAATTAAAGTGATCGTAATTTCATTTCGTGTAAGTGATTTTCGGGAATAGTTCTTTTTTTAGCCAAAGCTGCAAATCGTATACCGAAATCTACCGAATCAATATGGAATAAAGAATTTCCAATCGCATGCTTTGAATTTGATAAAGCACGTTGTACTGCTATAATATCTGCTTAATAAAGCATTGTAGCAGACTCATCAGATGTCAATGGCTTAAGAAAACTAGGCCTGAATATACGCCTGGCCAAAGATAATAACAAAGAACGTAAATCCGCGTATAATTTAGTCACATCAGCATCAGCAGCTTGGTATGCTAAATTCATCGTCGTTACCTCACGCAATACTTGGTCCAAAAACAGCAGGTATAAACGATTTCTATCGTCATTGTACATTTCTGCAAGAATTTTAGCAATGTATGACTTGTTTGTCGATGAATTTTTAATTAACTTAAAATAACTTTTTAATTCTTCCCATTGCTTTAAATTAGATGTTACAGCTCCAGTCAATGACAACCAACGAGTAGGTTCCAATTGTATCAGTTTCGAAGGTTTCTTCCCTGATTCCATTTTTGAGTACAAATCATGATATGTATTTAAGCGCAATGAACTATTCACAAACCAGTTTCTCGAATTTTGAAGAGGAAATTCTAAGTTTGAGGGTAACTGTTCTGATGCTTTAGCTGCAACTAAGCTCAAAGAGTGGTAACTACATTTAAGTAGCTGCACTCGTGGATACTTTCTTTTAATCAATACGTATAAACTGTGGTTCACACCACAAAGATTACTCGCACCGTCAGTACCAATCCCTTCAAGTTTCTCCATATTTAATCCAAGTTTATTTGTAAAATCTTCGAAATCGAGAAACAATTGGTCTGCTGTAGCTACAGTGACTTCATTAAAGCCCAAAAAGTCTGTTAACATTTTTTTTTGTTTTTTACTGAAGTATCTGATACAATAGGCCATATATTTCATTGTTGGTACGTCTGTGGATTCATCCAGCAACAAAGAATAACTTTCCTCACCCAAATCTTCGAGCAGCTCTCTTAACATACCAGGCGCAATGACATTCAGAATGATTTTTGAACATTTTGTTCGATGTAATCGTAATTTTGTAAGCTGATTTCCTTTACCAACTTCTTTAAGCATTTCACACAGGTGATCGATACTCCTTAAAGAGCCATGAGCAGCATTATTTAAAACTATTTTTAATTCTGCTAATTTTAACGCATCATTTACATTATATACTCCTAAAATAATTAAAAAATTACAAACATTAATATTTATAAGAACATATATAAAATATTATTGTTATAAATACTGTTTTAAATTTTACCAATGCTAGTTAAAGTTGATTGTTTTTTATATTCAAAGCATCTATTTTATTAGAATGAGCTTGAGTACCAGATGTTTTTTTAAATCGTGCTTTTGAACCCGTAACGAAATTCGGCAGACTCTACAATAAGCTTCACCTCGACCAGAGCTGATTAAGCTCTCTGGAGCTTTACACAGCCATCCTAAAATAAATAATTTAATAAATTGTTAGTCGTAGAAATTTACAAAGAGTATAGGTTAAGCATACTCACCCACAAAATACAAAAAATTTTATAATAAATAATAAATGGAGGGACCAATGCACCTTTGAAAAAGTCTTCTTTTTCCCATTCTTCCCGATATTTTTTTTTTGTAACAATCACTTTCACCATTTTTAATTTTCATCAATTCAATATTTATTAAATTATTCAATAAGAATAAATCAACTATATCTATATATATGATATACAAAATATATATATTAGTATAATAAATATACTCTCGGTGGCGCTGTTAAATAGCGGGAAATAGATAGAAATATTTTCGGTCAATTCATTGGACCTTGTCTCACATTGAAAAGTTCTAGTAACGCACAAAAAAAAATTGTTATGCGAAATCGGAGGAGCCTAATTGGCTACCGGGAGCCAAATGATAAAATTTAGTCGCCAAATCAGTTGGTGTGGCAACCCTGATTTATGGTAACAATTACAATATTTTTTGGGAATGTTTTCCATAATACATGGTAACCGGTTTTTTTGAAATGTTGATTACAGGAACGGCACCTATATATATTACAGTTATCATAACTCTAATATTATGGTAATCGTTACCATAATATTATAATTACCATTACCATAACATTATGGTAACCATTACCATAATATATGGTAACCGTTATTATAATATTATAGTAATCGTTACTATGACATTATGGTAACCATGACCATATATATGGTAATTATTACCATAAATTTATAGTAACATATACTATACTATAATGGGATCGATTACCATAATATGATAGTGACCATTACCATAATTCTTTTCCATGCGATATGGAAACTGATACCATAATGATGGGAATTGTTCTCATACTTATGGAAACTTTTACCAGAAAGTATGGGCCTGCATCCCATAATTCCAAGTAATCATTACCATAATGGTATGGGCTGATAATTCGTAAACGTGTTAGGAATGGTTACTATAAATTTCTCTCTGTGTATGGACATAAACTGATTAAATTCCTATATAAAACAAATATAGCTTAAAAACCTATATTAACTAAAAAATATTCGAAGTTATCATTTATTTTGAAACAGATCTAATTGTTCGACCCGGGTTCCCAATTTCTAATCTATACAAGATACCCATAGAAAATCGTCCTGAAAATCCACATGGGAATCCATACAAGGGTCACATATAGATTTGGCATGATGTGGATTCCTATAGGAAACCATATGGGTATCTATATAGAAGGATAGGATGGATTCTCATGTGTATTTTTTCGATAGGGATTTTTTTCTCTTGTAGCTTCGAATATTTAACTTAAGCAAACCTGTAATATCATGATACATTATTGTCAATTTTCATTTTTCAGAAAACTCTTTATGCAGCGGATTTGATTTCGATCGGATTAAATATTTGGATGGATATCCAGTACCAGCAGTCACCAGGTATAAAAACCCAGAGTATAAGCTATCTGTCGAAAGATTCTTAGAAAGAGCATTTGATATAAATATCACTAGAAGACGATGGCCATTTTATAAAATACATATACCATTTAGCATTGATCGGTCGATTGATATTTCTTGGTCAGGTTATTGTGTTACTGATTTTAATCTTACTCATTATTCATTCAATTTTGCTTACCCCCGAACTCACTATGCCATGCATCTAGTAACCCATAATCGAGGATTACTTTCTCCTTTAGAAAAAATTTATAATTACTACGGTTTCTTAATAATAATATTAACAATAATTATATTACTCATGACATTTGTTGTCATATATTTTTCTGAGCAGGACATCGCGTTCGCAAGCTTCGAAATCATCAGGCTGCTAACAAATACCGGAATAAATACGCGGATGGACACCGGAAAAAGTCGAATATTTTTCTCGGTGATCTTCTTATATTTTTTGATAATTCATGGAACATTCAGTGGGCGTCTCGCTGGATTTTTAACTAAAGTTGAATACCAAAAAAATGTTGAGAATTTCGAGGATCTCCAATCCTCGAGTTATAAACAAATTTATTCTCGCCACGAATCCCGTTAATACATTACAGATCTAGAGGTAAGACGTTATTAAGAATAATGAATCGGTAGCTTGTTTAGATGATTAAAACAATCTTTTACCGGCATTAAGTCGTTTTGAATTACATTGCAGTAAAAAACCATTAATACGTAGATATTACTCCCATTTATTGCGTAAAAATTGGCCCTTGGCACTGCGCTTCAATAATCTGATGATGCGGATCATTCACTCTGGCATTTCTGAAAAATGGACGGATAAAAGAGTTGTTAATGATATTCTACGTATTGAAATAAAAAGGCGCGTTTATTAGTTCAATATCGTCCAATTCGTTTCGATGACTTAAAATTTTCTTTTGTATTACTTGGAGTCGGTTTTACCTGTTCCTTAATGAGTTTTATTATTGAAATTTATATAGAGTTCATCGTCAAAACTAGAAAGCACAAAAAATACAAAAGAAAGCGAAATAATCAAAAAATTTAACGCATCACCAGCTTGAGAGCTCAGAAACAGCAGTAAGTTTTGGGCCGGGCCCACATGGTCAACCGTTTTACAAATTTGCATCCGAACATATCAATTATTGTCATTTCCCTGGCGGATCAAAACTACGGTTAATTACGGTTATTATCATAATTTGCTGTAATTCACAGTATTCGGGACAATTATAATTTTTCACCGCAAAAAGAGAGATAGTTTTACCTTCAAATTGCGGCAAGCCAGGGAAGTGAAGTATTGCACTGTAAAAACTGTAAAAATAGAAAAACAGACGCTGCTAATGGTGAAAATGCCGCCAATTAGCATTATTTGGATCCACCAGGAAATTGTTACAAGAAAGTTACGTTTGTGTAAATTTCTTTTCTCACCTCTAGGCGAAAAGTGCAACTTTCGTCCCGCTGTGCAAAACGAAGTTGCCGCTTTCCGCCTCCGTTGAGGAGAAAAATGGTATACTCCTTGGGAAGTAAATAAGAAAGCCTCAGATCACGTGTTTGTTGACCGCGGCTTCGTCTCGGCCAACGATTACATGCGATCTGGGACATTTCTTACTCTACTTCCCAAGGTGTGTAATATACTATTCGATTGCTTGTTAATAAAGAGTGTAATTTCTTTCCGCCTAAGCAGGGCAAGGTATTCAACCTCTTAAGGCCGCTACGATTAGAGCTAACTATTCATATCATTTCTAATAGTTTAGATTTGAAGATCGTTGTTCTAAATTGCATTCAAAATAGAATAGAAATAATTTGAATAATAATTCGTTGATCTTCAGTTTCTGTAGATATAATTATAGATGAATGCAATCATTTCAGAATATTCACGAAATATCACTTAATGATTACCACATTGTAAAAGATAAGTAGATAAGGAAAGTTTAAAAATAAAAAACGTAAAACGAATTAATCTTTCGATGCTTGCTTCCCCAAATCCTATCATTCAAATATTATATTTAATTTTTTTTCCTGGATTTTACCAAGGCTGTCAATATTTAGGCTTGTTAAATATGTCGACTGTACTTTGGATTCGTCGTATAGATTAAATGTGATTGTGATTATGTAAATAAAGTATAAGCATATTTAATTATTTATGTTGTTAAATTGGGTAAAATCGTCCCCTCTCTCAAGGGATTGTAAGGTCATACAAAAATGAACTAAAAAAAAACTTTTAAGCTGTCAGAGTATTATTAAATTTTGTTGAATTTACTTGTATGCCAATACTTTACATCTATAAACACATTTTTACATAGACATTTCTATATCTATTGCAGAAATAGGAATTTTAAATTTACGTCATTTAGTTTTTTACGAAGTGTACAGATCGCGTAAGATTGAGTCCCTCAAAAAAGCAGATGAAGATAGATTTCATCCTCACGATCATATCCATAGTGATTTTTAGTTTTCATATAAATATACTTCATGGAAATGATAAGTTTTGGAAATTTACTGGTCTTTCTACAGTCAATGACGCGCTGGTAAGTAGTAAAAATAAATCATCTGTCAAATCACCCACGCATTGAAACTGCGAGTTTTGAGATCTGTTTAGCGCGCAAAAGCAAGCCAAATTTCGATCAATGTCAATTTATGGCTAGAACATCATTAGCTTTTTGCTTAGCAATGGGATCATCTAGTTTCCCTCACTAAATTAGCCTGCTTACATTTGACTTCTGGTGGGAACGTATTCACTTATTGTACGCCTTAGAATTCATGTATGTTACTAAAGTCAACTAATTCAATAGTTGAATTAATCCAGGCAGACGGAAAAAAATTCTTGTGATCAGCACAATGAGATTTCCTGACTGTTACGATACTCGTTTAGCGATACGTATAGTGCTGGCACCGTACCTTATCGTGAGCAAGGCTGAAATAGACAGATGACAGCCGAGCAAATCGTTAGTGGAATTATACAGATCGCCCTATGAAGTCTTATGAAAAACTTACAGATCCGTCTATGAAACTTTTGTAACGATACATGAGATCCGTCCAATCGCAAGAATTTTTTAACTTCCCGCTAAGAAAATCGACAATTTTCGAAAGATTGGGAAGTTATTGTTTCCATCCCGATTTGCGAAAATCGAAATTTCATCAGATGTCGACGTTTTGAGGTCCTCGGAAGCTATTCTGACTATTTTCAGAATGATGTCCGAGTGTATGTGTGTGTGCGTGTGTGTATGTATGAGTGTGACCGGTCTATAACTTTTTAACTAATGAACCGATTTGGATGGTTAAGGTGGCAATCGAAAGAGCTTGTTGAACATAAACTTTTCTGAAAATTTCAGATCATTTGATCGAGTAGACTCGAAAATATTGGTTTTTTATTGATTTCTCATAAACGACTAATACGATCAACTTCAAAATCTAATCAGCTCTAGAACTTGATAAAACGCGTCGATTGCTGCCTTAGCCATCTCAATCGGATAATTCATTCGAGAGTTATCGCGGGAGAAAGAAATGGTAAAAAACGTTTTTCTGCGAATATCTTCGAACCAACTGATCCAAACAATTTCAAAATTGTATCAGCTCTAGAACTCAACAAAATACGCCGATTGCTGACTCAACCATCGAAATCGGTCAATTCGTTCCTGAGATATTGTGGGAGAAAGAAATGCTAAAATCGGTTTTTTTCGAAAACAATGGCACAGAAAAGTATTTCCGAGCTCGAAGAGCGGGAAGATTTGGGGCTGGCCCGCAGGGTTAACCGATTTACAGATTTTTTTCGTGTACGATTGGTTCTTAATTGTTTCATTTCGATGACCGCGGACAGTCGAACTGTAAGTTCTCATACAGGTGATAAAAACTATAGGAAGTGGTATGGGAAAGAACAGAATTTCAGACTTTGTGTGATGCCAGTCCAAGACACTACGCATTGATTTGGCTTAAATAATGAGAGTGCCAAAAGGCTAGAAAAGTAAAACATTACACAAGGACGAAACAAGTGGATATTAGCTTGCTCGCGTCTTACAGTTCTATCTCGAAGCGGCTTTTTGACCAGTGCAAGGAACTTGTGCAACGGGTGGACCTTCACAAGCCAACTTTGGTCGGAACCTCTATGTTTCCTGCGATGGAAAGATTGCCCGACTCACAAAGGTACGGACTCGTGATGGTTGTGATCAGAAACCACATGTAAATGGGGTGAGTTCCTTGAACTCACCTCCAGTTAACGTCCACCCCTGGTAGTCACTTGATTATATTACCGATCAAGAGTGTTGTCTGAAGATGAGGAAATTTTCCCCGCAAAAAGGGGTAAGCAATCGAACTTGTGGTCACTTAATAGCTTTGTTACATTGATGAATCATGTGCTGCCAGTCGTTGCCTTCGGTTTGGACAGCCAACATCATCTTAGTCTAAAATTTTTTGTTTCATCCCATGCCACCTAAAATACAGTCCACGTCAATTAGATAGACTCACCGATTATTGTTCAATAACTGATTCTCGATCAAAATTGTTCCTTCTTTCCTCAAACCATGAAAGTTGCAGTTACGTTTATTAGGCCCATCTAAATTAAATTATATTTTATCTGAAAAATTTACTTTAGCCATTTATTCGTCCAACTCAATTATTCTTTAGCAAATTAAAGTCGTGCTGATGTGTGTTTTTGATTCAAAGCCTGTTTTCTCTTTAATATTCTTCTCTGTAAATACTTTGCCCGCCTTATCACTCTTGTTGCAGTTGAAACATATGCTGTTGTTACAACTTTTGCTGCTATTTGCCTCACAGTCTTAATAGAATGAACGAGAATGGTGAGAACATTTTAAATTGCAGTGGATGAAAACCACTGAGCCTGGGTTTGCGCGCTCCCTCTGGCTTGGTTTCTGCAGCTTTGTTACCGACAGCATGACTGAATGTAAGCAACTAATTATTTTTTTTTTTAAAACTAATTTTTTTCGCGAACATGACGAACCCCGGGAGAAAACACGGCCGAGTTGAGATTTGTTATTATTATTTCCGTGATCTACGGAATTTTTTACGTATAATCAATAAAAAAAATCTGGGCGTCGGTTGGCCCTGTGGGCTCGAAAATGCTACTACATAAAATCATTTTTTTATGAGCTTTTCAAGCTCTAACAAGTTACGTTTTATGCTAGAGTTTGAAAAGTTAAGAATCGAAAATCAATAACGAAGAAGCAGCTTTTAAATTTTTATTCTCGATTATGGTCTCTGAAATAAATGTATCGAGGCAGAAACCAATGTCAGTGAACAAAATCAAGATTTGAATGAGTTTTGACTTTGGCCAGAGTATAATATATGGAATATCCGAGAAAAACATTAAAGACAAGGTATTTTAAATTATTGCTGACAATATGTTTAAAATTAAAGAACAAGATTACAAAGAGAAAGAGTTGGTATGATTTCAGATACATTTGAGCACATTATATTTTGATTTATCCGGAAAAAATAACATAAAATGTTATTTTTTTAACTTTTCAGCGCCGATATCTTTTGAATTAATTAACCAATTTTAACGTTTAAAGTGGCAATCGGCGCGTTTCCTTAAATTCTAGAGCTGATTAAAATTTAAAAACGATCGGTTCAACCGTATTGAAGATATTTGAAAAAATCACACATACACACACACATTCATGCACACTCTCCGACATCATTCTGAAAATGGCCAGAATAGCTTCCTAGGACCTCAAAACGTCGACATCTGATGAGAGCTCGATTTTCGAAAATCGGGGTGGAAACAATAACTTCCCAAATTTTTGAAAGTTTACAACTTCTTTAGCGAGAAGTTTTAAATACATTTATCAATTTCTTTCTAAAATGGGTAGGAGTAAACTAAATGGACAATGATTCCATCTATCAGAGTAGAAAGAATCAGTCATGGAAAAAAAATTAGGCAAGGCTATTTAAGTGAGGTAAACTGTATCATGATATTGTAGTTTATTCACTTTACTTTATAGGGTGACATCATTGGAAATTGTTTTCCTGACGTCAGAAATATATTGTTCGCTGGCCACCACGATCAAACAACAATTAATGCGATAAACAATTTGAATCTATTCGCTACTGTAAGACTCTACAAGATAAAGTCAACAAATAAACTGAATTTTCATCACAAAGAAATAGATTTAATAATAATAAACGATCATGCAGTATCCAATTTTCTGTTTCTTAAGAATGGATGCCACCATCTTCATTTCAATACCAACGAAGTCTTGGTTGTTATTCTGTGTAAAAGGCATGGAATTAGGTCTTCATTCATAAGCCATATCTTGCAGTTGTTGAATTGCAGTTTTGTGAATATTTACGCTTTATGTTCAAATCTTGGTAAGGAATTGAAAATTTATACTTTCAATCCCTTCACAAATCGTGAGGTATTTGACTGGAAAAAAGTCGAACTAAGATCACGGAATTTGAAAAGGTTGCTGGGTCCACGTATCACAATCTACTATCAGCCATACAAAAAAAGTAATTTCACTCATGATAAATTTAAAGTGAATAGTTTTCTCTGTTTGTATGTGTAAAGAAATTGAATCGATTAATTATGCATTAAATGCTTTTAATTCCATTTTGTAGATACCACTCTATGCAATGGATTTAGTTTCGACAGGACTAAGCAATTGGATGAGTATCCAGTAACTGCACTTATTGAAAATAGTAATGACAGCTATCAACATATAGAAACGTTCAAAAACGTCTTGAAAAAGACATTGAATATAACAATAATAAGAGTTATAAACCGAAGTAGTCCTTTTGTCCTATCATTTTACAAAAAACGTCCACTGGATTTTACTTTGTCCAATTATATTATAAAAATAATGAACCCGACTAATTACCCATTTAGTTTTGCTTATCCTCAAACTTATTATTCCATGTATATTGTAACTCACCATCGTGGATTACTTTCCCCATTAGAAAAAATCTACGATTACTATGGATACTTGATAGTTATTTCTACAATAGTAATTCTTGCAATGACATTTGCAGTTTCTTATTTCTCTGAAGGTGACATTGCATTTGCCAGTTTCGAGGTGATTCGACTGCTGATAAATACCGATATCAAAACACGGATGGATTCGAACAAGAGTCGTATATTTTTCTCGATGATCTTTCTATATTTCTTGATAATCCACGGGACATTCAGTGGACGCCTTGCAGGATTCTTGACCAAAGCTGAGTACCAAAGAGACCCTGAGACTTTTGACGATCTCCAAGACCCACATTGGAGGCTACTGTTTGCTCGTCCTGAAGCCAAGTTCCACATTGACGATCCGTTACTTCGGAACAAAACGGTATTTGCTGAGCACAGGTGCGATGACGTTATGAAAAACAACGATTCAGTAGCTTGCTTAGATGATTACTACAATCTTTTACCGGCTATCAATCACTTTGGACTGCATCGTAGCAAGAAACCCTTAGTTAGTCGATTTTATCATCACCTAATGCGGAAGAACTGGCCTTTGGCAAAGCGTTTTAATAATCTTATGATGTGGCTTGTACATTCTGGCATTTCTGAGAAATGGGCAAACAAAAAAGTTGCTCATCATATTCTTCGGATTGAAATAACGAAGGCTCGTTCATTGGTACATTATCGACCGATAACTTTTCAGGATTTACGATTTTCTTTTGTGTTACTGGGAGTCGGGTTATCGTGTTCCTTGATAAGTTTTGTTATCGAAATTTTCATAAGCTTCGTAATCACATCCAGTCGGTGCAGGAAATGCGAAAGACTGCATGTTCGAAATCGTAGGCAGTCTATATAAACTAAATTGAATATTAAAGAAACTTTCAGTAGAGTTGCTTACTACTCATGCCGTCTCAAGTCGTGGAAATAGTGACGTATCAACGATTATGATTATAAAACAAAAGTTAATATTGTAAAATGAAAGAAATGTTTAAAAATAAAATGAGCGATTATAAATTGTGCACTTTTAGATTTTCCATCTATATTTCTTCTCTGATCTGATCAACATCATTGATATTTATGTTAGTCTAATATATCAGCAGTATATGAGATTGATCGAAAAGAAGCATTGCGCTTGTGAGCGTGTCAATAATGTACTCAACATCATTTCTGTCACTTAGGCCTTACTACCCGATAGACTTTATTACCCGCAGGTACCTTATTTGTTTTTTATAAGAATTTAATCTATTTTTGCCCGCATTATTCCTTATCCAGGCCAATATCAGACTTATTTTCGTATGATATTTAGTCTGTCTTAAGTTGTGTTTAGACTTAAAACTGACTTTTTTATTATAATTGTTGGTCTGTGTTCAATTGTTTTTAAGGAGAAAAACAGACGATATTTACTACAATTTTTAGTCTGTTTTTAATCGCTTTTAGATCAAAAACAGGACTTTTCACAAATATAAATAATAATAATAATAATAAAATAGATTCATAAATTAATTTTAATTTTCTTGATATTTGAAACACGCTAATGCGCTTCCGTAATAAGATGTCACAAGTATTTTAATGGTTCATAATGCCAAAATATTTTCGATTTTTTCCAGTAAATAAGGAAAATTTCTTGACATTTCAAGAGCGATTTCATTTTTTTTATTCGATACTATAAATATTCAGTCAAGACAACTAAAACATAAAGCTGTCAATCTTTCATTAACTTTCGTCATTTTTAAACAAAAGATACTAAATAAATAGTCAACAAAACATCATCAATTCTGTATCTTAATAAATTTATTATAAATATTGCTTATAAATAAAAATATTACAAATCCATGATTTAATCTAGTTTTGTCCTTGCAAATTTTTAGAACTAAAATTATTTAAAGTTCAAGATTCGATGTAGTATTATCTGCCCGTAACGTAAGTGTTTTTTAAAACAACAGATCGAACACAGCTTAGAATTTTTACAAAAGATCAAAAACAGATTAAATCGTCCAGTTAGACTAAAACAAGATCAAATTTTTCTACCCGGGACTATTCTGATAGTTTAGATTTAAAGAGCGTTGATTTAAATTGCATTCGTAAAAAAATAGAAATCATTTAAATAATAAAACGTTGATCTTCGGTGCCTGTAGATATAATTATAATTACATGTAATTATTTCAGAATAATCATGAAATATCACTTAATGATTACCACATGGTCAAAGATAAGTAGATAAGTAGAGTTTGAAAATAAAGAACGCAAAACGAATTAATCTTTCATTGCTTGCTTCCCATATCCTCTCATTAAAATACTATATTTAATTTTTTTTTTCCTGGATTTTACCAATGCTGTCAATATTTATGCTTGTTAAATATGTCGACTGTACTTTGGATCCGTCGTATAGATAAAATGTGATTGTGATTATGTAAATAAAGTATTAGTATATTTAATAATTCATGTGGGTAAATTGGGTAAAATCGTCCCCTCTCTCAAGGTATTTCAAGGTCATACAAATATTTTCACTAAAAAAAACTTCTAAGCTGTCAGAGTCTTTTTAATCTTTGTTAAATTTACTTGTATGTCGATACTTTACATCTATAAACACATTTTTACATAGAAATTTCTATATCTATTGCAGAAACAAGGATTTTAAATTTACGTCATTAAGTTTTTTACAAAGTGTACCGATCGTGTAAGATTTAGTCCTCCAAAAAAACACATGAAGATAGATTTTATTCTAACGATCATAGCCATAGTGATTTTCAGTTTCCATATAAATATACTTCATGGAAATAATGAGTTTTTCAAATTATTTGGTCTTTCTACAGTCAATGACGCGCTGGTAAGTAGTAAAAATAAATCATCTTTCCAATCACCTGCATTGAAACTGCGAGTTTTGCGGTATGTTTAGCGCGCCAAAGCATGCCAACTTCTAATTAATCGCAATTGATTGCTAAAAAATCATTAGTTTTTTTCCCAGCAATGGGATCATCTAATTTCGTTCACCAAATTAGCTTGTCTACATCTTACTCCTGGTGAAAGCGTTTCTACTAATTGTATGTTAGAATTCACGTATGTCACTGTAGTCAGCCAATTCAATAGTTAAAGTAATCTAGGCAGACGGAAAAAAATTCTTGTGATCAGGACGATGAGATTTCCTGACTGTTACGATACTCGTTTAGCGATAAATTTAGTGTTGGCAACGATCATATCGTGGACAAGGATAAAATAGATAGATCATGATGACAGCTAAACAAATCGTTAATGGAATTATGTAGATCGCTCCCTTTATGAAACTTTTTTAAGGATCCCATAGATCCGTCCAATCACACGAATTTCTTTTCGTGTCTGATTGGTTCTGAATCATCTTATGTTGATGACCGCAGGCATTCGAACTCTAAGTTCTCATGCAGGTGATAAAAACTATAGGAAGTGGTACGGGAAAGAACAGAATTTTAGACTTTGTGTGATGCCAGTCGAAGACACTCTACGCTTTGCTTTGGCTTAAATAATGAGAGTGCGAAAAGGCTAGGAGAGTAGAATATCACTCAAGGACGGAACAAGTGGATATTAGCTTGTTCGCGTCTCACGATTTTATCGCGAAGCGGCTTGTTTACCAGTACAAGGAACTTGTGCAACAAGCGGACCTTCCCAAGCTTCCTTCGGTCAGAGTCTCCTTGTTTCCTGCGATGGAAAGATTGTCAGGCTCACAGAGGCATGGACTCGTGGTGCTTGTGATTAGACACCACTTGTCAATGGGCCGAGTTCTTTAAACTCATCTCTGGTTAGGGTCGATCCCTGGATGTCACTTGATTGTATTACCGATCAAGAGTATTATCTGAAGGTGAAAAAACGTTCCCCCCAAAAAGGGTAAGCAATCGAACTTGTGGTCACCAGATAGCTTTGTTACATTAATCAATCGCGTGCTGCCAGTCATTGCTTTCAGTTTAGGCAGCGAACCTCATTTCAGTTTGAAATTTTCTGTTCCATCCCATACCACATAAAGTATAGCCCGCGTCACTTGGATAGCCTCTCCTTTTATTTTACAATAACTGATTCTTAATCAAAATTTTTTCTTCCTTCCGCAAATCATGAAAGTGACAGTTACGTCCATCAGGCTCATCTAAACTACATTTTATGTCATCGGAAAAATTTACTTGTAGCCATTTATTCATCCAATTCAAATGTTCTTTAGCAAATCAAAGTCGTGATGATATGTGTTTTTAATTCAAAGCCGGTTTTTTCTTCAATTTTTTTCTCTTTAGATTCTTTGCCTGTCTTATTACTCTTGTTACAGTTAAAAAAGGTGCTGCTGTTCCGATTTCCACTGCTATTTGCCTCACAGTCTTAATAGAATGAAGTGCTACACTATCATTCAACATTCCCTTGGCGTTGTTGCAAATTTTGTTCGACCTTCATGATTTTTTCCGTAGTTTTAATTGTTTTTTACAAAGTTATTAATAACTTCAGCACTTCTGTCCAATCTTCTAGCTATTTTATGATGAGATAAATTTTGATTAAGGAAAAAACTATCTTTATTAATTACTTCAATACTCAATACTTGATGGCGCCCCATTCTATATAGCAATCAACTTTAATGTTTTAGATCGATTTTAATCTATTCTTTATGCTGTAAAATTCCAACTTAATGATACGAAAATAAAACGTATTAGTCTCTTTGCACAATAAATTTGACTGAGGCTATCTATGTGACGAACTGCCGACCAGTGACATGCCTCCCTGACATCCTCGCTTTGTTTCTCGATCACTAACAACATGTCTTGTACTGACTCAAATGAGTAATATAATAGACATGTATGATTATATATATCAAAGAGTAAAAAATCAGTTATTAAAAAAAAAATAGGTAAGGATATTTAAGTGACGTGGTCTGTATCATGATCTTGTAGTTTATTCATTATTTTTTGTAGGTTGACATTATTGGAAATTGTTTTCCTGACGTCAGAAATATTTTGTTCGCTGGCCAACACGATCGGACAACGATTGATGCGATAAACAATTTGAATGTATTCGCTACTGTAAAACTCTTCAAGATAACGTCAATAGATAAACTGAATTATCATCACAAAAAAATTGATTTAATAATAATAAACGATCAAGATGTATCCGATTTTCTATTCTTCAAAAAGGGATGCCACCATCTTCATTTCAGTACCAACGAAGTTTTGGTTATTATTCTGTGTAAAAGGAATAAAATTAGATCTTCATTTATCAGCCATATCTTGGAGCTTTTGGATTGCAGTTTTCTGAAAATTTACTCTCTATGTTTGAATTCTGTGAAAGAATTAAAAGTTTATATCTTTAATCCCTTCACAAATCGAAAGGTATTTGACTGGACGAAAGTCAAACTGAGATCACGGTATTTGAAAATGTTGCTAGGTCCACGTATTACAATCTACTATCAACCATACAAAAAAAGTAATTACACTCATAATAAATTTTAAGTGAATAGTTTTCTCTGTTTTTAGTATAAAGCTATTTTATCAATCAATTATGCAATAAAATTCTTATATTTCCATTTTATAGATACCGCTTTATGCAATGGATTTGATTTCGACAGGACTAAACAATTAGATGGGTATCCAGTAAATGCAGTTATCGAAGATAATAATGATAGCTATGAGTATAAACAAATGCTTAAAGAATTCTTGGAAAAGACATTAAATATAAAGATAACGAGAAAACGAAACTTAGATGGTATTGCTATGCTAACATTCTTTGAAACGGTTCCTCCAGATTTGACTTTGTCAAGTTATGGGGTAAAGTTGAACAATCGAACTGATTATCCATTTACCTTTGCTTATCCTCAAGCTCATTATGACATGCATATAGTAACCCACCATCGTGGATCACTTTCTCCATTGGAAAAAATTTACAATTACTATGGCTACTTAATGGTCATTTCAACATTAATAATTCTTGCCATGACATTTGCCGTTTCCTATTTATCTGAAGGCGACATCGCATTTGCCAGCTTTGAGGTGATTCGACTGCTGATAAATACCGAAATAAAAACACGGATGGACACCGACAGGAGTCGTATATTTTTTTCGATGATCTTTTTATATTTCTTGATAATCCACGGGACATTTAGTGGACGCCTTGCAGGATTCTTGACCAAAGCCGAGTACAAAAAAGATCCTGAAACTTTCGAGGATCTCAAAGACCCACATTGGAAGCTACTGTATGCCCGCCCTGAAACCAAGTCCCACATTGATGATCCGTTACTTCAGAATAAATCGGTATTCGCTAAGTACAAGTGCGAAGACGTGATGAAGAACAACGATTCAGTAGCTTGCCTTGATGATTACTACAATCTTTTACCGGCTATCAATCACCTTGGACTGCATCATAGCAAGAAACCCTTAATTAGTCGGTTTTATTATCACCTAATGCGAAAAAACTGGCCTTTGGCGACGCGTTTGAATAATCTTATGATGTGGCTTGTACAGTCTGGCATTTCTGAGAAATGGGCCAACAAACCAGTTGCCTATGATATTCTTCAGATTGAAATAAAGAAGGCGCGTTCATTGGTACACTATCGACCGATAACTTTTCAGGACTTACGATTTTCTTTTGTACTACTGGGAGTCGGCTTATCTTGTTCCTTGATAAGTTTTGTGATCGAAATTCTAATAAGATTTGTAAGCGCATCCAGACAGTGCAGGAAATGCGAAAGAGTGTATGTTAGAAATTGTAGGCAATCCGTATCAATTAAATCGAATATTAAAGAAACTCTCAGTCGAGTTGCTTATTACTCACGCTGTCTAAAGTCGTGGAAACAGTGACGTATCAGCTATTATGATTATAGTGACGCATCAATTATTATGATTAAAAAACAAAAGTTAATATTGTAAAATAACAATGAAATAAAAGGAATTTTGGAAAATAAAACGAGCGATAATGAGGTGTGTATTTTTGAATGTTTCAACTATTTTTCGTCCATGATCTGATCAACATTATTGATAGTTATATGTTTGTCTAATACGTCAGCAGTATATTAGATTGATCGTACAGGTGCATTGCGCTTGTGAATGTGTAAATAACGTATGTGTACATTGAACTATTTGTGTGGTTGAAATTGGTTCTCATCAGCCCCTCTATTGAACAACCGCAAGGTCATGAAAACAAACTAGTAACCGAATCCACAGGAAGGCATTCCTTTTTCGAACGTCGTTGAGTTTACTTGTATATTAAAATCATCGATGTATAAAAGTATATATATTTGGAGATTATTGTATTTATTATAAAAATATAAGTACTGGATTGAAGTTATTGTGACGTAGAATTTCATTGGATAACTAAAAAATATGAAGATAAGTAAAATCTGTACAATTATACTTCTGGTGATTTTTAGTGCCCACATAAAGCTAATTGAAGCTAAAATTGAAATCTCATATTTTTCGGATATTTCTATAATCAACAAAGCGATGGTAAGTGATAATAATTAGTTGTTTGATATTTAATTAACTAAAAATTTCTTAAAGGTTGACATTATGAGAAACTGTTTTCCTGATGTCCGGAATATTTTGCTTGGGGGCAAACTTCATCCAGAAACAATTGACGCAATAAATAATTTGAATGTATTTGCTACTGTACAGTTCAGCAGTTTAAAGACCGTGGATAAACTACGATATTATCACAAGAAAATAGATTTGATAATAGTATATGACGAAGATGTCCATGAATTTCTCCATTTCAAAATGGTTTGTCAGCGGTTTTATATCCGGACAAACCAAGTTATGGTTTTCGTTCTATGTAAAATGGACATAATTGAATATCGTTTTATAAGTTACGTTTCAAGACTGAGGAAATGCAGTTTTCTAGCTGTCTACGCTCTTTGTCTAAATTTTAAAGATAAGATAGATATTTATACTTTCAACCCTTTTACCAGTCTTGAAGTTCCCAACTGGAGGAAGGTCGAGCTGACATCACTTTATGCAAAGGCAAAATTAGGTTCTCGTTTCACGCTCTATCATCAAATACATGAAAAAAGTAATAATATATTTGTAGTAATAAGATACAATTATATAACACCCTTATAAAAAAAACTAATCAGCACTAATGAGAAACACTGATGCTGTAGTTTTTTCGCGCACTTATGGCTTAGTGTTATTAATTCGAATTCCACAGTAGAGTAGTACTGGCTATTCAGATTACTATCGAACACTATTGAAACCTGGTCACTTACCACTTCCAGTAATATTGTAAGGTTCACTAAACAGACTACTAATTTCTACTAATAAAACTTTATTTAAAACTAACCACTACCAATAGTGTTGCAAGATCTATTAGTGCTTGAACTCATGATTACTAATGCAACGTTAATAAAATACAATAGTTGTATAATACACTAGTCAGAGTACCAATGGTCACTAATGATCACTAATAAAATACTTATCAACACTAACGAATTTTCAACAGTGTTCGAAAGTGTTCTGTAACATTAATCATTCAGGTAATTTACTTTTATTTACATTTTTCAGAAACTACTTTATGCAACGGATTTGATTTTGATAGGACTAAATATTTGGATGGATACCCAGTGAATGCAGTAACCAGAGACAAGGACCCAAGTCATGATGCGAGAAATCAGAAATTCTTTGAAAAAGCATTAAATGTTAATATTACGATACAGCGAGATTTCAAACGTAGACTAATTACACCATTTTACCATGTTCGTTGGATTGATTTTACCTTGTCGAGTTATGCCGTCAAATTCTCCAGTAATAACTCTCCTATTGACTTGTCTTATCCTCAAACTTATTATTCCATGCATATTGTAACCCATCGCCGTGGATTGCTTACACCTTTGGAAAAAATCTACAATTACTATGGCTCTTTAATAGTGATCTCAACAATAATAATTCTTGCCGTGACATTTGCCGTATCCTATTTCTCTGAAGGTAATATCGCATTTGCTAGCTTCGAGGTGATTCGGCTGCTAATAAATACCGAAATAAAAACGCGGATGGACACTGACCAGAGCCGAATATTCTTTTCGATGATCTTCTTATATTTCTTGATAATCCACGGGACTTTCAGTGGACGGCTTGCAGGATTTTTGACCAAAACCGAGTACCAAAAAGACCCTGAGACTTTTGAGGATCTCAAAGACCCATATTACGAACGAATTTACGCCCGTCCTGAAATTAGATTTTACATAACAGATCCGGTGCTTAAAAATAAGACAATATTCACCAAGTTCAAGTGTCAAGATGTCATCAGAAATAATCATTCAGTCGCTTGCATAGATGCTTACAATCTACTTTTGCCGGCTATAAGTCATTTTGAATTGCACTGTACTAAGGAACCACTAATAGGAATATATTATAGTTTTATAATGCGCAAAAACTGGCCTTTAGGAACGCGTTTCAATAATTTATTGTTACGACTTGGTCATTCTGGCATTGTACGCAGACATAATGATAAAATTTTTGCTAATAATTCACTCCTAATTGAGATTAAGAAGGCGCGTGCATTGGTATACTATCGACCGATTATTTTTGACGATTTGAAATTTTCTTTTATATTACTGGGAGTCGGTATAAGTTGTTCATTAATAAGTTTTATCATTGAGATTTTCATCGGATGAATCATCATCATCAAACAGCATAAAAAATAGCTTTTCAAAGTCAAAGGTCATTGATAACACTCAATGGACACAATAGCGGAGAATGGAAACTTTCTATCAAAAAAAATTCATATGAGAATCCAGCCTGGATTGTAGACAATAAATTCTTGGGATTCATCCTCGCCTTCCCGAGCTTTGAGTGTGAACGTTGCAAAACTATCAATATTTCTCTTTCGTGAAAGCAAATCTGACTTGGCGCGTCTCATACAAGTTTCTTGGACAAGTCAACCACTGAGCGTTTGGGAGTCGCGATGCGCTTCGTTCTGCGTCAATGAGGAAGAGCGTGAATCAAAAAGCGTTATGAATTCGTATGGTCGCAATGTGAGAGTGATAGTGTTACAGTATGTCCTTTCCACTCATTCTGATCCTACTTCCTGTATAGTAACAGTGTCGTAGTTGAGATTGTTTACATGACTAAGTTGAACACTGAAAGAAAACACTTCTCGTTCTATAATATGTCCCTGCGGCGAGTGCTGTGCGCTCACTCTAGTCCCCCAACGATCTGCCTGAACGTGAAGTGGGGTTTCAAGTTCGAGCGTTAAAGGATTAAGCAAAGCCTAAAAACCTCGAATTTGAAACTTTTTATGAACGTTTTTTGATTCTTGGGACTATTGGTTTCTAGTAAGACTTTTTCGGAACGAGGGTAAGTCGATCGTCTTTGGAATCATTTTGGAACGACATTTTCTACACGAGTTACCTAAGACTATTTCTGACAAAATCTTGCCATAGACTTTTACTAAGACTGAAAAGTCGGACTTGGGTAATGCCCATACGAATGCAAATAGGGCATGAAATACAGGCCTAAAGAGGTAGCGTTCGCTTCTACGATCATTTCCACTTGTTCACATCTTTTATTGCGTAATGACCGTGTTCTATATTGATTACGAAAAGACGTGTGTTTGTAACATGTAAATAAAGTTATTCTTTCGATTATAATACAAAGGGTTCATATAAATATAAATAAAAACACAAAGCAAGAAAATTAGGTCATACTTCGTTCGATAGCCACAGTGTTTACTTCAATTTCAATAAGTATCCATTAGATAGAATCTATATTCAAATAAACGCAAATGGCATCGATAATGTACCTGGTCAAAAAAATTGTATTGGTGATAATTATTAGCGTAAGGATATACGTTTCCAATAGAAATACCAAAAATTCTAAATCTGCCAAAAATAAGAACGTTTTCGATCAAAAAATGATTTGCAGACGTTTCAAATATGTCGTTCCATTTCGTCCCAGGGTTTCTTATATTAATAAGAGTTTTGTATTGATCGTTTCCGATTGATGTATAAGCAATGAAGTAAATAAAGAGCATACATATTAAACACTATTTGTTGTTATGTCTGACCAGAATCAACCCCTCTGTTGAACAACAAAATATTCAAAGAAAAATAAAAATAATAATCAGTTTGATCAGTCGTATTTCAATTGCCATAGAACCAACAGTACTTCAATCAGTTTCTGTATTTCAAAATAATTACTGTAAATATGAAAATTAAGAATCGTATTATAAGTAACGTTAATTTATTGATGCAAAAATAAGTATGATGCTGATTATAATCATAATGGTTTTACTGATTACCACTTTAAGTACTGGAATGAATTCAACTAATCGATTTATCATTAAAACTTCAAATCTTTCGGATGTTGATCCCACTAATGATGCAGTGGTGAGTAAAATAATATCTTGTACGTTTTCCTGGGTCGAAAAATTGGATCTGTTCCGAAATCAATGAAAATTCAAGTATTTGTTATTTAATCGTTTAAATCAAAAACAGGACATCACAGTAAATAAGAAAAATTTCTTTACAACTTGAGAGTAATTTCATTATTTTTATTCATTATTATAAATATTCGGTCAAAACAACTAAAAAATAAAGTTTTCAAAGTATCAAAACATTCACTACCGACATTTTTACACAAAAAATACTAAGTAAGTGGTGAACAAAACATAAACAATTCTGGAACAGAAAATTTTTTTTTATAAATTTTGTCTATAAATAAGAATATTGCAAGTTTATAATTTAATCTAGTTGTCGCCTTGCAAATTTTCAGAACTAAAATTTTTCAAGTTTCTAGAATTAATCTACTTTTGTCTGCCCGTAACGCGATTATTTTTTGAAACAACAGATAAAAAAACAGCTTAAAATTTTATTCAAAGATCAAACACAGAGCAACTAGTTCAAATACAGACCAATTCGTTTAAATGCAGTTCAGTGAGACTGAAATCAGATTAAATTTTTCGACCTGGTAGTAAATACAGTAGAACCTCTCTATATTTGACCCCTCTATATTTGACCAATTTCTCTCTTTATATTCGACAATCCTGTCTCCCACTACGACTTTTCGTTCGACCAATCGAAAAAAAATTAGTGGCGGCTAGATTTGAACGTTCTTGGGCTATGAATACAAACATTAAGTTCTGTTAATCTAATAAATTATAATGACTTACTTCAAAGATATATTATATTTACACTTATCTTTCAATTTTCTAAATTATTTGATATGTTTTACTGCACAATACAATATTCTATATAGTGATTGAGGTTATATACAGATAATATCATCCCTCGCGGTTTTGCGAATGCCGCAAAAATGCCGTAAATTTTCAGCATGTATGCACATGCCGTAAATTTACCGTAATAATTTGGGAGTAATATGGTCATATTGGCCAGTTTGTTTTCTGTAGCTATGCCATATACTTACTGAACTTACACTGTAGAGTTACCAGATTACAACAGTAGTATTACTATAAAAATGCCGAACTTCTACCGAAAAAATGGTTTATAAAAACCGTAATAATACGATAATTTTATAATAATAAAATCGTATTTTATCAATAATAATACCGTAGATATCCTGCGATGTTGCCAAATTTATCCTGATATAATGGAAAATTGTAATAAATTTGGTTTTATTTTTTGTTTGCTTCTGCGTGTAAAATCTTCGAAAATGTGCAAAATGTAAAATTTTTTATTTTATTCTATTAGTTTACATATTTCTTATTCAAACAAAAGAATGTAAGTGAAAATAACAATCCGGGAAAATCGAGGTTTTCAATTTTCTTTAATTTGTTTGTATCCATATAAATACAATTAGTATCGGAATTCAAGTAAGCGATTTGACATAAGGTTTAACAGATCAGACTTTGAATTGTTAGGACTCAGGATTGAGCCCACGAGTTGACGGGATTTTTTTTTTTTTTTTTTTTTTTTTCATGACAGTTACTGTATATATAACTTTATCATGTTATATATAATTATATAAATTTATATATAACTAAATAAAATTTTATATTATGATATATAATTTTTTTTCCGGGTAGAACGGTTTGATGCTGCAATAATGCCGATAATATACGATAAATATGCTGTGCAATTACGGATTTAATGCCGTTAAAATACCGTATTTTATCTGTTTTATTACTGTAAATATTCTAAATTTAAATCGTAAATTTCTGGTAGTAATGCGGCAAAAAAACTAGCCAAAATAACTTGAGTAATACCATATTTATGCAGTATTTATACCGTATGATTTCAGTATTATTTCGGCATTTTCAAAACCGCAAGGGATAGAAGCTGTTTTTGCACACTGCGCATTTATCTGCGCAGACTGGCACATAAGAGACAATAGTGTTACTGTAGTCGGGAGGAAAAGACGAGTCAAATACAAAGAGAGATCCTGGACCAATGAGTCAAATATAGAGAGATTCTACTGTACCACTATTACCTTCATCTTGACTCTACTTGAGTAAAGTTGAGATGACGAGCCTTTGATGAGCGCTATCAACAATTAAGACAATGAGAGAGAAATTCTTTTGCTGATAGATTCCATCAGAAGCACTGAGGGTGATCCATAGATTACATAACGCTATTTTCTATGCTCCTTATCCCCTTATCCCTCTTAGCCCATCCTCACCTCTAACAAATGTCTTATAGAATTAAAAGTAAAAATAAGTATTCTGCTTGAGAAATGAAGAATAATTATATTTCGTGACATACCCCCCCTCCCTCAACGATTGGAACAGATAACAAACCTCCTACTCTGCCTTTGTAAGCTATTATGTAGTTAATGGATGACTCCTCTGAATGATGCGTTTCGTTCATTGAATGAGAAATAATTGAAACCTTTATGGTCTTAATTTTTAAGTTTAAATAAATTACGTGAATTATGACATGATTTAATTGATGTTTAAAGGTTCATATTATTGGAAATTGTATTCCTGATGTAAGAAATATACTATTTTGCGGTAAACATGATCCAAGAACGATTGAAGATTTAAAAAAAATGAACAGATTCGCTGTATTACAACTTGACAGATTATCGCTAATTGACCAAACGCAATACTACCACAAAAAAATTGATGTAATGATAATAACTGACAATCATTTAGAAAAATTTCGATCGACGATATCAGGATGTCATCGACTCGATATACCAACAAATGAAATTACCGTGTTTGTGTTATGCAAAAAAGAAAAAATCAACAAATCATTTATAAGAAACCATACGAAGTTATGGACTTGCTCGTTTTTGAAAGTATACACTTTCTGTTTAAATTCAAAAAATGAAGTAAAAATTTATACATTTAATCCCTATACAAGTCGTAAGGTATTTAAATGGAATAGAGTTGCTTTGACACCTGAAAACCCTAATGAATTTGTAGAATATAGATCGACATTTCACTATCGACCGTATTTAAAAGGTAACTTTTTTATAAAGCTCTGATTGGCAGGTGGCTCAGAAAAACTCAATAGTTTTTTTTTTTGAGTCTTATATCAAAATTTGTTGGCTTAACAATTTTTGAGAACCCTTACAAAAGTCAGCCCGATAAAAATTTTCTAAGAGGTCGCTCACAAATTTTATAAATTCCAAGAATGATTGAAATTTGGTTATTTTGTTTCTTGTGGCTGCAATAGCTTATGTCTGTGGAATCATAAATATACTGAAAGATATTCGGTGTGAAAAAAATTCGTTCTGAATTGGTTCCAAAAGAGTTCTGCATGTGGAACTTCTAAACATGAGACAGATTAGAACTTCGAATGGAACTTTTTCAAACGTTAGTAATTTTGATGGTAAAAAAAAAGTTTTTATGAGCAAATTTAGAGTCAAAAAAGAACGTTCTTAGAACTTTGTTGGAATATTATACAGACATTCCAAAGAAGTTCCAGAATCACCACTTTGACTTTTTTATGGACTAGAAAAGGCATTCCAAAACATTCCAAAATCACTACTTTTGCATCTCTTGTAGATTAAAAACGTTCCAAAAACATGCCAAAATAGTTCAAAAATCACTACTTTTGAATTTTTTATAGATCAAAAATTAACATCCATAGAAAATTCCAAAAAATTTCCAAGAACGTCCTTTTTTGACTCTAAATTTGTTCATAAAAACTTTTTTTTTACCATCAAAATAACTAACGTTCCAAAAAAGTTTCAATCCGTCTTATTTTTAGAAGTTCTACATGCGGAACTTTTTTGGAATCTTTTTGGAACGATTTTTTTTCACACGGGATGTCAATGTTCGAGAATTTATACCCAGATGATATTAGTAAAAATTGAAGTAAAGTTAAATATTATCACAAAATCTGTAAATTATCGTATTTTATTATAGGAATTATCATTTTCAGATCTATTTAATTTTTGTGCAAACAAAAATTATCGAATTTATATAATATAAAACAAAAAAAAAATAATTTTTCATAGAAAAAATTTTACAAAGAAGTTTAAAATGCAATGAATTTTTTCAAATTTAATACTGTTTAAAATAATTTTTTTTATGCTGACTTTAATTTTTGATACAAAGTTATAAAAAATTTATAAATCCATCATTGAAAAACTATAATATGAAACACAAAATAATTTTTATTTACATTTCCATTAGCAGCAATCGTTTGTCACGACTTAACTCATAATTTGTAAAATTTCAAGATTTATTTTGATATTACTTTCATAGCATAACATATTTTATATTTGCTGGCTATTTAAAATCGAAGAGTCTAGATATCAATATGCCACTCTGTAATTTTGTTTGCGTACCTACTACTTTTTACCAATTTGTCATAAAAGTTATCATAATTTATGATTTTTTTAAAAGATCTAATAGAAATTGATATTGAGACAGTATTTTTTCGTTTATGTTGAGCTTCATTTCTCTCTGTGTATGATTTGGTAACTCCTAATTTTCTATTTAACACTTTTTTTCAGACAATATTTGTCAAGGGTTTGAATTCGATCGAACAAAATATTTAGATGGTTGGCCAGTACAAGCAGATAAGCATGCTTTGTCAATACCCTATACAGAAGAGTCAAAGAAACTCATCGAAAATGCAATAAATGTGAACATCACGGTAGCAGAAAAGCATCCAACTAAACTGGCTAAAGCCTTCGACATCTGGAGAGCATTTGACCATACTCTCGCACTTTCGAGCCTAAAAGATAACAAGAAGGAATTTTATCGTAGTACTTTTTCTCAACCCATGACTTATTATTCTATGAACATAGTGACCCATAACCGTGGGCTGCTTACACCATTGGAAAAAATCTACAATTACTACGGCTATTTGATAGTGGTCTCAACAATAATAATTCTCGCTATGACATTCATCGTTTCCTATTTGTCTGAACGCGACATTGCACTTGCCAGCTTTGAAATTATCCGATTGCTGATAAATACCGACATTAAAACGCGAATGAACACTGACAAGAGTCGGTTTTTTTTTTCAATGATTTTCTTGTATTTTTTAATAATCCACGGGACATTTAGTGGACGTCTTGCCGGATTCTTAACCAAGGCTGAGTACCGACAAAATATCGAGAATCTTAAAGATCTTGAAGACTCACGATACACTAAAATTTATGTTAATCGCGTTGTCCGACATCCTGTACAGGAAAATCCGTTTCTTAAGAATAAAATGTCGCCTTACGCAATATTTGATTGCGAAAAAGTTGTCAGAAATGATCCATCAGTAGCTTGTATTGATAACGATTACAAAATTTTGCCAGCTATTAAAAATTTTGATTTGCATACAGTCAAGAGTCGATTGTTTGACGGATATGAGGGTTTTAGGATGCGCAGAAACTGGCCGTTAGTATCACGTTTGAATGCCGTCATGATTTGGGGTCTGCATTCAGGATTGTCGTTCAAATGGTCGACAGATATGATTGCACGAGATGTTCGGCAGATCGAAGTTTTGAAAGCACGATCGTTGATTGTTTATCGCCCGATCACATTCGAAGACTTGAAATTTTCTTTCATCCTATTGGGTGTTGGATTAACGGTATCAGCAATCAGTTTTTTGTTTGAATTGTTGATCAGAAGCTCAATTATTTCAAGAAGCTGCCATGAAGTTCATTTATAATAAGAGTAATAAAGTAAGAACGACAATAAAATGATTTGGACTGGGTTTGAAATTGATTTGGGTTTGCCGTGATCTTAGAGAAATACCAGATTGGAATAAAGTTTGGGGTTGTCTACTAAAATGGGATTCAATTGTAAGGGCAATGGCAAAATTTTGAGCCACATGGGCGCCATAAATTTTGACTATCTTGTGAACTTAATGAAAAATCGATTTGGTTGAACCAAAAATATTAAGGTAATTCGAAAATTTTTGTCGATCACTAACGAAATCCATTAGGAGCCCATGATCCTGTCGGAAATAGCGATAATTTTCTGTAATGGTAATATTGCAAGGTTAAATTCATACCCAAAATTTGATGGTAGTTGACTAGATATATACCGAGAAACCGTAAGCAGTTAGATATATTTTAAGTGTTTAAACATTGGACTATTTTGTGTGGCTTCAAGAGTGCATACATAATAAATAATTATAGGGTACTATTGGTAACAAACGTTTGGTATTGATTGTTCAAATTAAGGTGCTTGTAATCATGTAAATAAAGTGTAAGCTTATTTAATCACACTTGTGGTTGAAATTGGGGAGAATCATGCCTTCGATTCAATGACAAAAGAGCGAAGGCAGTCAAAAAATACAGTCAGTCATTACGGCATTTACTTGTGTGACTCTTTTATTGGTTATATTCAAACTGGATATATTAGTTGTCATGAATTTGTCTGTTTTCATCAGTTGAATGGAATTCATCTGATCAAAATCTATCAGGAAAATGGACATAATTCGAAGGATTTTACTTGTAATACTTTTAACATTTGAAATCAATTCAAGTAACGGGAGTATCATAAATTTTCCGAATCCTTTTGATGTTTCTATAATTGTTGTCGCTATGGTAAGCAATAAATAAAAGTTTATGAAGACGTACTATCTAAAAAATGAATGTAAAAATTTAGCTCCTTGTAAACTGATTCGGAACTACTTCTCCTCGTTAACTGATCGCAACGAGATCTAATCCAACTAATAGATGGAATAATAACGATAGCATACATTCAATTCAACCGTCTCACCTTTAGAATCGATTACAATGTCGTAGAATCAGTTGTCGGTGAGATCTGTTGCCCGGGATAAGATTTTTGGGATCAGTTAGCTGCAGACCTAATAATCCAACTTGAAAATCATATAGATTCTCATTGATTTCGAGATAAATTCTTAAATGAAGATCTACGTTATAAGATCGTTCGGGTTAGTCTTATCGTCGAAGCGAATTTGGAGTATAACTCAACACTTAAAAATCAATTGCGTTCAAGTATGCGCAACTGTGAACGCCATATCAGAAACAATTTTTCGTCGGAAATTATAATAGTCGAAAAACGAATTAAAAAATTTACTGATTATCTTCGTTGTGAAATATAATGCTGATAGTGAGTTACATTGATATGAAAATAGAGTCTTTTCGTAGGAGTACCTGAGAAATTTTTTGTATCATGAATACAATGACTTGTCACCGACTCACGTATTCTGAGGAAAATCTCTTTGATTGAGCCAACACTGCTATAATAATTTGAATTTATAAATTGATTTCTACTTACATCTATCGGGATCGTATGACTCTGACGTGAAAGACAATGATCCGTTGTGATAGTCATTAAAATTCACGTTGAGACTTCGATGAAAGCTGTCAGATATATGCTGGAAAAGGGTAACTATAGACTATTTCGAGTGGCTTCAAGAACGCGGATATAATAAATGATAGTAGAATTCTTTTGTTTACACTCGCTACGTATTGACTGTTCTAATTAAGGTGCTTGTCATAATGTAAACAATGTGTAAGCATATTTAATTATACTTGTGGTCGAAATTAGGGAGAATTGTCCCCTCGGTTCAGTGACAAAGAAATTTTTGAACAAAAGACCAGTAGCAGTCAAAAACTAAAATCAGGCATTATAATTTTTGTCGCTTTACCATTGGCTTCTGTTTTAGAATTTTGTTATTGGGCACCAAATAATTATGGAAATTTTTTATTAGTTATATTTAAAGTGGATATATAACTTGTCAATAATTTCTCGGTATTGTCAGTTGAATGAAATCTAATCTATCGGAATCTATAAAGAAAATGAATATAATTCGAAGGATTTTATTTATTATAATTTCAACATTTGGATTACATTCAAGTAACGGAAATGTGATAACACTTCCAAACACTTCGGAAGTTTCTATAATTGATGACGCAATGGTGAGTAATAAAAATCAGTTTATAAAGATGTACTGTCTAAAAAATGAATGCAAGGATTCGGTTCAACTGATCCCAAATTACTTATCATCAACACCTGATCCTAACGAGATCTTTTCCAACCTATAGGTGGTCTAGTAACATAAGTAGTAATGTGATTGAGCCTTCTTACCTTAAGAATCGATTAGATCGTCGCTGGTTCAGTTGTCGGTAAGATCTGTTGCCTGCGATCAGATTTCTAAGATCAGTCAGCTGCACATCTAGAAATAAGACTTGAAAACCGTATGATTTCTCATTGAATTCTAGACGAATTCTTAGATCAATCCCCATAGTTTTCATGACGATATTTCTATAATAGCTCATACAAATTTAATAAAAAATCTGGCTTCAAACTAACCATAAAAACCTAGTAAAAATTAAACTCCACTTTGTCGTCATTTCATTAACAAATGAAGTAGCAAAATTAACAATTTAAGAAATTCTATTGACTATTCGACTAGGGTAAAAATTTGTAGACTCAGTTACTACTCAATGTAGAGAAACTTATCCTGTGGATTCTTTAACAATACAATTTCATAAGAATTAGTTGGCATGACTATTTCTGGAGTAAATATTATCGCATAATTTATACTCTATACTCCAATGTGGAGTTGCATGACTGACAAACAAAAACAACAGCGCTACCTTTATTTTTATTACCCCACTGTGTACATGTGTTAGCTCCATGATATTAGTTATGATTACTACATATTTTTTCTGTCCTCCGGCTGGAAAGTAGCAGCTTTCAAGCCGCTGCGCTGAACGAAGTTGCAACTTTCCGAATTCGTCGAGCAGAAAAATAGTGTAAGCACCTTGGCCAGTAAAAAAAAAGCCTCAAACCACATGTTTGTCAGCCTCGGCTTCACCTCAGACAACAATTACATGTGATCTGAGACTTTTATCATTTCACTGGCCTAGGTATGTAAAATTTTATTGATTTTCGTACGAAATGCCATAATAATGTTATGATTAATTCATGATTTTTTGTTTGAAGCTCAATATAATTGAAAATTGTTTCCCTGAAGTGCAAAATATATTGTTTTGTGGTCACCACAATGTCTCAACGATTGAAACAATCAAAAATTTACATCAATTTGCAACTGTACAACTAGAGGCATTATCATTAATTAAGGAAATAGATTACTATCATAAGAAAATTGATTTGATGATAGTGAACGATCATCAATTAGAAAATTTCAATTCAACATTATCAAATTGTAACAATTTAAATACATCAACTAATCAAATCATGGTATTAATGACATGCAAAAAAGAGGAAATTAACGAATCATTTATCATTAATTTTTGGAAGTTATGGGATTGCAATTTCCTTATCGTGTACGCGCTATGTTTAGATTCAAAAAAAGGTTTGACAATTTATACATTCAATCCCTACACGGATCGCACGACATTTATGTGGGAAAAAGTTAAACTACCATCTATTTCTTCAAAGCGAAAATTATATAACCGTTGGACAATTCACTATCGGCCGTATCTAAAAGGTATTTATTCAATGTCTTGAGTTAAATTTAGATGACTACCATTCATTATCACATGCGTTCATTTCAGAAAATATCTGTCAGGGATTCAAATTTGATCGAACTGAACATTTAGATGGTTTTCGAGTATTTGAGATAACGACTCAACTTCCATTATTCGGTTATTCAGAAATCGAAAGAATGATCGAGAAAGCAATGAATGTAAGCATCATGAAGAGAATTAAGGGGCGAAAGATGAAAAACACCACACCTGATATTTACAGAATGTATGATGCCACTTTAGCACGCTATGCCTCGGAAAGTTTCAAAATCTCCAGCTTTAGTACATATTCCCAGCCACTAAGTTACTATTCCTATAAAATATTAACCTACAATAGTGGACTACTTACTCCATTGGAAAAAATCTACAACTACTACGGCTACTTAACAGTCATCTCAACAGTTATAATTCTCGCAATAACATTCATCGTCGTCTATTTATCTGAGCATGACTTATCATTCGCAGTATTTGAAATCCTTCGGCTTTTGATAAATGCTGACATAAAAACGCGAATTGACACCGCAAAAAGTCGGATATTTTTTTCAATGATTTTTTTGTATTTTTTAATAATTCACGGAACATTTAGCGGACGACTTGCTGGATTTCTAACTAAAGCTGAGTACCGAAAAAACGTTGAGACTCTAAAAGACCTCGAGAATCCCCTTTATCAGATAATCTATGCTAATCATATTATGAAAAGTTCTTTAGAAAATCACTTGATACAAAAGAAAAACATACACAGATTTGACAAGCATGGCTGCGTACATTGTATTAAAAACGATTCGGTAGTTTGTATCGACAATGATAATAGAATATTGCCATTTGTCGACAGTGAGAAGTTCCATGTAGCGAAGAGGTCATTTTTATCAGGGTATGATGCGTTTAAGATGCGCATCAACTGGCCTTTAGCATCACGAATAAACGATGTCGCAATATGGGGCTTACATTCAGGATTGTCGTATAAATGGACAACAGATCTAACTGCTAAAGAGGTTCGTAGGATAGAAACTTTAAAAGCACGATCATTCGTTCCTTATCGTCCGATCGTATTTGACGACCTGATATTTTCTTTCATCCTATTGGGTATTGGATTGGCATCATCAATCATTTGTTTTATTATCGAAATATTGATCAAGAAAAAAATCATTTTCAGGATATATAAAAAGCTCAAAGAAATGCATATCAAACATTGGCTATCCACAGCGTTGTCTAAATTTGAAATTAAAGTATTATTGAGGAAATTCATTCATTACTTGCGTTGCAAGAAATGATACACATAGCGGGTTATATTTATACTACGACAGGGTCTATTCGTAGAAGTGCCACAGAAATCTTTAATATTATGGGCACTGCGACTCTTCACCATGTCACGAACCTGAAGAGGAATCTATTTGGCTAAACCAAAAATATCATTGAAATTCAATGTGATTTGGTGATTTCTACATAAATTTATCAGAAGTATGTGATAGTGTCGTAAATGGTAATAACTTTTAATGATCGTGATACTTCAAAATTAAAACTCGCGCCCGAAACTTGATGACAGCGATCCAGATATGTTCTGGTAAACCATGAGGAGTCATATAGATTTTAAGTGTTAGAATATTGAACGTGTCATGTGGCATCAAAAGTGTATATATTTTAATATTGAATGTCATAAAAGAACGTCAAAATTAAGGTTATGATGAAAAAAAATGTCAATAAGATATCGCGTGCCAAATGCCAAAAGGGCGTATTACAGCAATTAGATAGGGTTCCATGCCAAAAGAGCATATAAAAAATTTTTTTTTTGAAATTTTTTGTATGAAAATTTGTTTGTATGAAAAAAAAAGTTTTGAAAAAGTCAACATTTTCGATGGTAGTAGCTTTGATTTTTCATCATCTTGGACAGTCTAATGTAATTAAAATAATCATTAACTTTAATTTTTAATCAACTAGAAAAGTTCCAAATAATTAATAGTTATAAGCTAGGGATAATGAAGTTTAATATTCGTTCCTATATTCAACGCCACGTTTAGCGTATGGTGGAGAGCTGGTATTTGATACATACGCCCTTTTGGCTTTGGAAATTTTTTTTTCATTTTTAGACTTAGATCATGTTTACAAAACCATTGGCACAAAAAAAAAATTCTACGCCCTTTTGGCATTCGGCACGCGAAATTATTCATCAAGTCATATTGTGTAAAAGTGATTAAATCAGGTCTATGTAAACTAAGAAATAATTATTTTCACGAAAAATAAAAAAAATTACTAGTAAAATTAATATGCACTTATAACTTTTCACGACCTACAAATTCAATTAGTTTTTAAAATAAATATTTCATAGGAAACTCGTTGCTCTTTGCTCTTCTGCAAAATAATTTATTTGCATAAAGAATATTTTCTATGGCTTCATAATACTTGGTTTGCATTAAATTTTTTGGATTAAAAAAAAAACAATATTTCATTATAACGAAAAAAAATTTTTTATTCTGATACATTTACATGATTCAAACTTTATAGGAACATGATGGAACTAAATATGATCAAAAAATTTTGTAAGACATTTTATAAGTTTCATATAAAAATGACAATATTGCAAGTTGAGCAGCAAGTTTTACGGTTTCAAAAAGTAATTTTAGTTGAATCAAATGTACAAATACTTTTAAAATGTTATTTTGGAAGACAATTAGTACAACAATTAGCAAAAAAACCTACAAGACAATCAACAAGACAATTAACGAGACAACTAGCCAGGCAATTAGCAAGACAATCAGTAACACAATCAGCGAGACAATCAGCAAGGCAACTAGCAAGACAATTAGCGAGACCATCATCGAAACAATGAGCGAGATAATGAGCGAGACAAACAGCAAGACAATGAGCGAGATGATAAGCGAGACAGTTAGCAGGATAATCAGAAGAACAATTAGCAAGACAACTAGAAAGACCATCATCGAAACAATGATTGAGATGATGAGCGAGACAATTAGCAAGACCATCATCGAAACAATGAGCGAGATAATGAGCAAGACAATTAGCAAGACAATCAGCAAAATAATTAGAGATGATAAACCTTTGTGATGGTGATTAAAATTTACCTTGAGATTTTGATGAAAGCTGGCTAGATATATGCTGGAAAAAAGGTGAAAAGTCATATAGATTTTAAGTGTTAACACTTATGGTAACATTGGACTTTGTTGTGTGTCTTCAAGAACGCGGATATAGTGAATGATTATAGAATTCTTTTGTTAACACTCGCTACATATTGATTGTTCTAATTATGGTGCTTGTCATAATGTAAATATATGTGTAAGCATATTTAATTATACTTGTGGTTGAAATTAGGGAGAATTGTCCCCTCGGTTCAGTAACAAAGAAACTTTTGAACAAAAAACCAGTAGCAGTCAAAAACTCAAATCAGTCATTATAATTTTTGTCGCTTTACCATCGGCTTCTGTTCTAGAAGTTTTTTTTTTTTTTGGGAACTAGACATTTATGTGAATTTTTTATTAGTAATATTTTAACTGGATGTATAAACTGTCACGAGATTGCCGGTTCTTTCAGTTTAATAAAATCTATTCGATCTAAATCTATAAGGAAAATAAATGTAATTCGAAGGATATTACTCGTAACAATTTCAACATTTGGATTACATTCAAGTAACGGAAATATCATAACACTTCCGAACACTTCGGAAGTTTCTATCATTGATGAGGCAATGGTAAGTAATAAATATAATTTTATAAAGATGTACTGTCTAAAAAATGTATGCAAGAATTCAGTTCAACTGATCCCAAACTACTTATCATCAACACCCGATTCCAACGAGATCTTTTCCAGCCTATTGGTGGTCGAATAACATAAGTCGTAATGTGATTAAGCCTCCTTACCTTAAGGATCGATTAGATTGTCGTTGGTTCAGCTGTCGGTAAGATCTCTTGCCTAGGATAAGATCTCTGAGATCAGTCAGCTGCACACCTAGTAAGTGGACTTGAAAACCATATAAATTCTCATTGAATTCTAGACGAATTCTTAGATCAATTCCCATAGTTTTTTTGACGATATTGCTATAATAGCCCATACACATCGAAAGAAATTCTGGCGTTCAATTTACCATACAAACCTAGTAAAAATTTGACTCCACTCTGTCGTCATTGTATTAACAAATAGAGTAGCATAAATAACAATTTATGAGATTAATTGTAACGGTATTAGTTATATTGACTATTCAACTAGGGTCAAAATTTGTAGACTCAGTTACCACTCAATGTAGTATAGAAACTTATCCTGTGGTTTCTTTAACAATACAATTTCATAAGAGTTAGTTGGCATGACTATTTCTGGAGTAAATGTGATCGCATAATTTATACTCTATACTCCAATGTGGAGTTGCATGACTGACAAACGAAAACAACAACACTACCTTCATTTTTATTACCCCACTGTGTACATGTGTTAGCTCCATGATAATAGTTATGATTACTACATATTTTTTCTGTCCTCCGGCCGGAAAGTAGCAGCTTTCGGGCCGCTGCCCTGAACGAAGTTGCAACTTTCCGAATTCGTCGAGCAGGAAAATCGTATAAGCTCCTTGGCCAGTAAAAAAAAAGCCTCAGACCACATGTTTGTCAGCCTTGGCTTCACCTCGGCCAACAATTACATGTGATCTGAGACTTTCATTATTTCACTTGCCTAGGTATGTAAGATACTATTAATTTTCGTATGAAATGCCATAATAATGTTATGATTAATTCATAATTTTTTGTTTGCAGCTCAATATAATTGAAAATTGTTTCCCTGAAGTACAAAATATATTGTTTTGTGGTCACCACAATGTCTCAACGATTGAAACAATAAAAAATTTAAATAAATTTGCAACTGTACAACTCGAGACATTATCATTAATTGAGAAAACAGATTACTATCATAAAAAAATTGATTTGATGATAGTGAACGATCATGAATTGGAATATTTTAATTCAACATTATCAAATTGTAACAATTTAAAAACATCAACAAATCATATCATAGTATTAATGACATATAAAAAAGAGAAAATTAACGAATCATTTATCGATAATTTTTCAAAGTTATGGGATTGCAATTTTCTTATCGTGTACGCTGTATGTTTAGATTCAAAAAAAGGTTTGACAATTTATACATTCAATCCCTACACGGATCGCACGACATTTATGTGGGAAAAAATTAAATTACAATCTAATTATTCGAAGCAGAAATTAGATGACCGTTGGACAATTCATTATCGGCCGTATCTAAAAGGTATTTATTCAATATCTTAAGTTAACTTTAGATGACTACCTTTCATTATCACATTTGTTGATTTCAGGAAATATTTGTCAGGGATTCAAATTTGATCGAACGAAACATTTAGATGGTTTTCGAGTACTAGGAGGAATGAGCGAATTTTCATTTAGCTCTCTGGAAATCGACAGAATGATCGAGAAAGCAATAAATGTAAGCATCGTAAATACAAGAAATGTCTCACGTGTTATTGCCAGAATTCGTGATTCTATTCCAGGGCGGACTGCCGTGGGACCATTACGAAAATACAGCTTTGGTACAATTTCCCAGCCACTCAATTACTATTCCTTTAAAATATTAACCTACAATAGTGGACTACTTACTCCATTGGAAAAAATCTACAACTACTACGGCAACTTAACAGTCATCTCAACAGTTATAATTCTCGCCATAACATTCATCGTCGTCTATTTATCTGAGCATAACTTTTCATTCGCAGTATTCGAAATCCTTCGGCTTTTGATAAATACTGGCATTAAAACGCGAATTGACACCGTAAAGAGTCGGATATTTTTTTCAATGATTTTTTTGTATTTTCTAATAATCCACGGAACATTTAGCGGACGACTTGCCGGATTTTTAACTAAAGCCGAGTATCGAAAAAATGTTGAGACTCTCGAAGACCTCAAGGATCCCCGTTTTCAGATAATCTGGGCTAGTCATAAGTTGGAAAGTTATTTCGAGAATACCTCGATTCTAAAAAAAAAAATCACTTTGCAAGTGTTCGATTGTGAATACCGTATGAAAAACAACTTATCGGTAGCTTGTATTGACAGAGATTATAAAATATTACCGATTGTAGACAGTGAGAAGTTGTATTTAGCGAAGACGTCAGTATTATCAGGCTATGAGGCGTTCGCGATGCGCAACAACTGGCCTTTAGCATCACGTATCAATGATGTCACGATATGGGGCTTACATTCAGGATTGTTGTATAAAAGGACGCAAGACAGAACTGCTCAAGAGGTTCGTAGAATAGAAACTTTAAAAGCACGATCATTCGTTCCTTATTGTCCGGTCGTATTTGAAGACCTGATGTTTTCTTTCATCCTATTGGGTATTGGATTGGCATCATCAATCACCTGTTTCATTATCGAAATATTGATCAAGAGAAAAATCATTTTCAGGATACGTAAAAAGCTCAAAGAAATGCACATCATACGTTGGATATCTACAGCTTTGTTTAAATTTAAAATTAAAGTATTATGGAGGAAATTTATTCATTACTTACGTCGCAAGAAATAATACAAATAGTGGGTTATATCTATACTACTACAGGGTCTATTCGTAAAAGTGCCTCAGAAATCTTTAGTATTATGAGTACTCTGATTCTTCACCATCTAACGAATCCAAAGGCGAATCTGTTTGGCTGAACCAAAAATATTATTGAAATTCAATATTATTTATTGGTTTCTACATTGATTTATCAGAAGTATGTCATAGTTTCGTAAACGGTAATAACTTTTAATCATCGTGATACTTCAAAATTAACACTCGCGCCCGAAACTTGATGATAGTGATCCAGATGTGTTCCGGTGAACCATGAGGAATCATATAGATTTCAAGTGTTATAATAGTGAACTTGCTGTGTGGCTTCAAAAGTGTGTAGATAATAAATAATTACAGTGTACTTTTGGTTACAAACATTTCGTATTGATTTTTTCTACTAAGTTGCTCGTAATAATGTCAATAAATAGTAATCATATTTGATTGATATTATGAATTAAATTTGAGAGAATCATCCCTTAGGTCCAGTGACAAAGGAATCGTAGAAACCTCTAGCAAAAACAACAGTAAGTCATTATAGGTTTGGTTACCGTAACATAAGTCCCGACTTTTAAGTATTTATTGAGTGGCATTTTTCCGCGTGAATCTTTTTTTAGTGATAGTCAAACTGAAAAAGTAATCGGTCAAGAATTTGGGGATGATGCGTTTAAGATGCGCACCAACTGGCCTTTAGCATCACGAATAAACGATGTCGCGATATGGGGCTTACATTCAGGATTGTCGTATAAATGGACGACAGATCTAACTGCTAAAGAGGTTCGTAGGATAGAAACTTTAAAAGCACGACCATTTGTTCCTTATCGGCCGGTCGTATCTGACGACTTGAAGTTTTCTTTCGTCCTATTGGGTATTGGATTAGCGTTATCAATGATGTGTATCATCATCGAAGTATCCATCAAGAAAACAAACAATGTCAAGGGACGTAGAAAAGTCAAGCAAGTACATATGACACGTTGGATATCCGCAGCTCTGCTTAAATTCGAAATTAAAGTATCATTTAGGAAATTTATTGATGATTTACGTTGTAAAAATTATGTAAAAATTAGAGTTTATTTATATTATGATAGGGTTCATTTATTGGAGCACCTGAGACATTTAAATCCATATGGGCATCAGGACTCTCCACCATTTAGTGAGTCCAAAAGAAAATCTATTCAGCTGAACCAAAAATATTAAGATAACCCGAAATTTTTCGTTGATTCCTACGGAAATCCATCAGGGGCATATGATCCTGTCCTGGACTCTGGTGACAGTTGACCAGATATGTACTGGGAAACCGTAAGGAGTTATATAGATTTCAAGTGTTTCAATGTTAAACTTTTTTGCGTGAATTAGAAAGTTCGTATAAAATAAATAAATATATTTTTTTGTTACAAGTGTTTTTTATTGATCGTCCTAACTAAGATGCTTGTAATAATGTAAATAAAGCGTAAACATATTTAATTATACATATAGTTGTGATGGGGGTATAGCCACTGAAAGCTATAGCCAGTCATAACGTTTCGGATTACCTTCATATCAACTTCTATTCTATACGTATTCACTAAGTGATATATTCTCATCTGCATATTTATACACTCATATCAAAACAAAGAGCGCAATAAAAAAAAAATCTCTAAATTTACATCAGTTTGAATAATTTATTGAAGGTTAGGTGGTATCAAAAATGAAGATACTTCGTAGTGTTTTAATCGTTATATTGTCCACTGTGGTCATCAATTCAAGTAACGGATATATTATTCAAATTCCAAATTCGTTAGATGTTTCTGTCGTTGATGATGCAATGGTAAGTTATAAAATGATTCGATACTCCAGGAGCATCGGTTTTGGCAGAGTACTCTATGAAAGTCCTTTTGCAAGTCTTTTACGGCAAATTTAAACGAGATGTAATTCTTGTATATATTATCTACAGATTTTGTTAAATCTTACTTAGGACTCTTCCCGAAGGCATAAAGGAATCTGTGTAAACAGATTTTAGTCATAATACTTACAATATCATTCTAAGGTGAGAGTTACTGCAGAATTTTTTTAAAATATTGGGTTTTTTCTTTTTAGAATTTCTCGAAGCCCCAGCACTTATCCAAAACTTATTAGTTATCATAGATAATCAAAATTACTACAGATTATTAATATTATCGCGAGATGAAATAAAATCGAACATTAGGTCGGCGCCACTTAATGTAAAATACTCATGTTGACTACACGGATCGCGAAGTATGAACCTTTTGCAAGTACTTTGAACAATTTTGCAATAAGTCTGACCAAATGGGTCTTACACAAGTAAGACAGAAGTGTACTTTCCTCGACCTTTCAATATTAACCCTGTAGACTTGCATGGGACTTCAAATACATATTAAGCTAAGCCTTTCCTAAAAGTATTCTTGGGGTAAGATGTATAATTTTTGACAACTTTTTAAAGGTAAATATTATTGGAAGCTGTTTACCTGAAGTCAGAAATATTTTATTTCTTGGTAAGCATGACCCAGAAATGATCGAAATTATAAAAAATACAAATGATTACACCACTGTACAATTTGATCAGATAAAGTCAACAAATCAACTAAGTTACTATCATAAAAAACTTGATTTACTGATAGTAAATGATCATCAATTAATAAAATCGCTTCCGACGTTAAAGGGTTGTAATAAAATCGAAATACCAACTAATGAAATTATGGTGATCGTAATATGTAAAAATAATGTGACTCACAATTTAATAATAGACAATTTGTTAAAATTATGGCGTTGCAGCTTTTTAACGGTATACGCGCTATGTTCAAATACGAAAGATAAATTAATAATTTATACATTCAATCCTTACTCGAATCGCACCATATTAATGTGGGAAAAAGTTAAACTAGAATCTCAATATCGAACGAAAAAATTAGGTTATCGCTGGACATTTCACTATCGGCCATATTTAAACGGTAACAATTGTTTTTTAATTTCCTATGAGTCTTATTTTGATAAAGATATTTTTTTTCATTGGACGTGTTTATTTCAGAAAACATTTGTCAGGGATTTAAATTTGATCGAACAAAGCATTTAGATGGTTTTCAAGTTTTGGGAGATACAAGTGGATTATCATCATCTGGCTCTCGAGAAATTGACAAAATAATAAAAAAGGCAATCAATATGAGCATCATTCCAAAGAAAAGTCACCCTAGTGAACGATCAAAATTATACGTTATTTACAGAACATATGATGTTATTTTAGCCCGTTACAGCTCAAAAAATCATATCAGGGATCCTTATCTGGATACTTTTTCTCAGCCAATAAGTTATTATTCCATGAACATAGTAACCCACAACCGCGGACTGCTTACCCCATTAGAAAAAATTTACAATTATTATGGCTCCTTGATAGTTATTTCAACAATAACAATTCTCGCTATTACTTTTATCGTTATCTATTTATCTGAACGTGACATCGGATTTGCTAGCTTTGAAATCATCCGATTGCTAATAAATACTGACATCAAAACGCGTATGAACACCAGCAAGAGCCGAATATTTTTTTCTGTGGTCTTCCTTTATTTCTTGATAATTCACGGGACATTTAGTGGGCGCCTTGCTGGATTTTTGACTAAAGCCACCTATCGAAAAAATGCTGAGACTCTTGGAGATCTGGAAGATCCACGGTATAAAAAAATCTATGCTAATATTATCGCCAGAAATTACATGAAGAGTTTTCCGATACTTAGAAGTAAAGTAGACGATGAAATATTAGAATGCGAAAACGCTATCGGAAATAATCTTTCGATAGCTTGTGTTGATAATGATTACAAAATTTTGCCAGCAATTAAAAATTTTGACCTAGATACAACAAAATGTCCGTTGATAACCGGATATGATGCTTACAAGATGCGCAGAAATTGGCCTTTGGCATCACGCTTGAATGACGTCATGATTTGGAATCTACACTCGGGATTGTCATACAAATGGTCTGAAGAAAAGATTGCTCAAGATATTCGGCAGATTGAAATCATAAAAGCACGATCACTGATTGTTTATCGTCCGATCACATTTCTAGACTTGAAATTTTCTTTTGTTCTATTGTGTTTTGGATTGACATTGTCTACAATTTTTTTTATTTCCGAAATACTGATGCAGAAAAAAAATTATTCCAGAATACGCAAAAAATTTACTCAAATGCGTACAAAATGTGGGATACAAATAGTATTTAGTGATTGTAATTTCAAAAAAAATTTCATACATTTTATTAATCATTTACGTTTTAAGAAGTCCCGTGTAAATAAAATTCGTTCCAAAAACGTTCATAACAGTAAACGTTAAGAAATTGGAGGTTTGGGAACTTTACAATGAACATTTTTGGAACATTGAAAAAATTAGAAGTGTGACAAATTTTAAACAACGGCGTATTTTTCTTGCAGGATTTTTATATTTTCTAAGGGAAAATAATTTAGGTTGACAATTTTATTGTTTCAAAGAACTTAAAAAAAAATATACTTACTTGAAGATAACAAAGATTAGAATATTAATATATTAACTCATACCAGAATTTTTTAGGTCTCAGTCTAAAAAATTTTTGTTTTCTTATTTTTTTTTGTGTTTTAAAATTAAAGATTCGAGAGTTGCTATGAAAGTTTTGTGGCTTTTACCGGAATCTAGTCAGAAATAAATCCGTTCAATATATTCTGTCTTGTTGGAAAATAATTCAAAAAATTAATGATTGGAACTCATCATGAACATTTTTTTTTCTTATTAGTGCAGTCGTTTTACAGATATTCGCGAAAAACCTTCTTTTACCATTTCTTTCTTCGACGATATCTCCCGAACGAATAAGCCGATTGAGATGATTGAGACGACAATTGACGCGACTTATTAAGTTCTAGAGCTGATTAGATTTTAGAATCGATCGTTGGAATCGTTTTCGAGAAATGAAAAATGATCGAAAAAAAAATTTTTTTTTCCGTAATTCTTAATTATCTTCGGGTCTACTTGATAAATGATTTGAAATTTTTAAGAAAATTGACGGCCAATAACCTCTTTTGATTGCCGCTAGAACGATTTGGATCAGTTAATTAGTTTAAAAGTTATAAAAGATTCACATGTACACATACACACACACAAACACACATACATACATGCATACATTTAGACACTCGGACATCATTCTCAAAAAAGTCAGAATAGTTTCCGAGGATCTCAAAACTTCGACATCTGATGAAAATTCGATTATCGAAAATTGGGGTGCAATAACTTCCCGAATTTAAAAAATTTATAATTTTCTTAGTGGAAAGTTACAAATTTTATTTTAGAATTGAAAAAAATACTTGTGTTTATTCTATCGAAATTTAAACGATTATTTTGCTAGTTTAGTAAAAAAATTATTATTTTCGTTACAATTTTAAAATTCAATCGTAAATCATTTATTGTTAGATTGTAGATTAATACGAAAATAAAAATCTTCTTAAATTTATTTAACATTTTTGAAAATCACGAGTTTTTATAAAATTGAAAAAATTACTCGTATTTATTTTTCTGTTAATTTGAACGAGTGATTTTTTACTAATGAAAAAAATATATACATTTAAATTATAACTTGAAAACTAATAATTCAATTCTTTATTTTCAAATTTTAAACCAATATAACAATTTCAAAAAAATCATCTGTTTCCAAAAATATATAATTTTTTATTTTAAAAATGCAAGATATGCGATAATTCCAAAAATAAGAATTGAAAATCGACTAAAATCAACAAGTACTCGTACAAATTTCGAAAAATGTCACATAAATCAAGCAACTTTTTTATTTTCGTTTTAATTTATAACCTAGAGATAAATTATTCAAAATTTTATTTTTGAATCATAACGAAGATAATTATTTTTTTTTATAGACCTAAAATATAATAACGCACTGTACGAAAAATGTGTAACGGAATCCATGATGAAAACTCCTCAACTAAAAGGCAACGGATGGATATTAAGAAAAGAGTGGTGGTACCAAGCTCCAGATTAGTGACGAGAAAAAGGGACGGAGATGGAACCTAGTAGAGTATGTAGTGATCACTGCATTTGATGTGTAGGATGGGTTGATAATAGGTATATGCAGCGTAGAAATGTCAATAAATTGGTTCAATACTCTCTCTTTTCGAACAATCAAACCATGTAATTTTTTAATATTATACTCTATGAAAATTCAAATAACAACATAAGAATTTTAAGAATCAGACAAAAATAATGAATTGCAACCAATGGAAGTATCAATTATAGTCATGAATTGTTTGCGCAGTAATAATAGCAGAAAAGCCATTTTCGTTTATCGATTCATCAGTTATAAATCTGAGAAGCAATAATCGCCCGATTGACGTTAATTTGAAATTGTCCTTTTTCCCGCAATAAATTCCATTTATTTGAGCTTGATAATTATCACCTTCTCGTATTTCCAAAAAATCACTTTTACAATCTGGACTATCTTGTAACTCAAAATGATAGAACTTTATTGATATAAAATGATCCTCTGGTACACTAATATGCCAATAGCACAGTTCATTGGGTCCATATTGTTCCGGATAATTTGGTGATTCCAAGTAAAATGTTTCGTTATGTTCAATGTAAACATCGTTATAACACACAGCTTCGTACTCTATTATAAAAGCTGGCTGATTAAATTCAACGTAGGTTCTTACCAATACGACTTGTACAAAATGGCTGTCAATTGTAAGTGTTGTGACATATTTTCCACAATAACGAGCTGGATAAAATTAAGCTTTAAAAAATAAGCTACATATTGTGTTTAACTTTGGCAAAAATCTTTACTTTATAATTTAAAAAACACTCGTACCTATGGACTCATCGTTTTTTCCGTAGCCTTTTCGTATTTCCAAATAATCCGTTAAACAATCGAGGCTTTCACGAATATTGAGTGATTTGATTGAAAGTTTTATTTGATGACCTTCAGCTGCTCTGATTGTCCATTTACAAGATTCAACAATCAGTTGTGAATTATTTTGAATTGGAGGACTGAAAATACCCTTAGGCTTTAATAAAGTTTTACCACATTCTAAATAGTCATGAAAAAAAATAAAAAATATTATATGTAAATAAACAGTTTGTAGTAAAAAGAGTTTATCGAAGAGGTAAAAAGTGATGATGAAGATTTACCGTAGAAAAAAATAATCATGAACAGTTTTAATAGAATATTTATGTCACCTAATGAAGTATTTTTTCACACCCGGGTCAAAAAATTAGATATGTTTTAAAATAAATGATAAATTCAAATATTTTTCCTTTGATTCAAGTTTATAAATCGTATTTATTCTATATAAGAATTTAATCTGTTTTTGCCCGTACTATTCCTTATCCAGGCTAATATCAGACTTATTTTTGAATGATATTTAGTCTGTTTTAAATCGCGTTTAGACTAAAAACAGACTTTTTTATTATAATATTTAGTCTGTGTTCAATTGTTTTTAAGGACAAATACAGGACTTTTTATAAATATAAATGATAATAATAACAATAATCTAGATTTATTAATTTATTTTAATTTTTTTGGTATTTAAAACATGCTCATGCGCTTCCATAATCAGATGTCACACAGAGAAAATGTTGGCTCGAAACCTACCAATTTTTACAATGCTGTCGACTAAACTTGAAACAGGGAGTAAAGCATCCAAAAAATTATCGTGCTCTTACAAAAAATGATTATACTATCACATTACTTATTACGCGCGAGAAACTTATCGATGAGCTTTGATATCAAGTACTTCCATACATTATAATAATTTTGATGCAGCATAATAATTTTTCATAAGAGCACAGTAATTTGTTGGATACTTTACTTTCTGTTTCAAGTTTGGTCGACAGCATAATAAAAATTGGTAGATTTCGAGCCAACATTTTTCTCCGTAGCACAAGAATTTTGATGTTTTCTTATGCCAAAATATTTTCAATTTTATCCAGTAAATAAGAGAAAATTCTTGACATTTCAAGAGTTGTTTTATCACTTTTATTCAATGATATAAATATTCAATGAAGACAACTAAAGAATTAAGCTGTCAAATTTTCATCAACTGCCGACATTTTTAAACAAAAGATAGTAAATAAATAGTAATTAAAACATAATCAATTTTGCAACTTAATATTTTTTCATAAATATTGCCCATAAATAAAAATTTTATAAGTCCATGATTTAATCTATTTTTGTCCTTGTAAATTTTCAGAACTAAAATTTTTTAAAGTTCACGAATTAATCTAATTTAGTCTGCTCGTAACGCGTTTGTTTTTTAAAGTAGCAGGTCGAAAACAGCTTAAAATTTTCATAAAAGATCAAAATCAGATCAAATAGTCCAATCAGACTAAAATCAGGTCAAAATGTTCAGTCCGGGTAGATCAAAAACAGATTAAAATTTTTATCGAAGTTCAATAACAGACCAAGTAGTCCAAATACAGTCCAGTTAGACTAAAATCAGATCAAATTTTTCGACCCGGGCAGTTAAACAATTTTCATTTGCAAACGTTAATAACTTCTGAGGAAAGTATGCTGATAAAAAATATGATTGCATACCGAGACAGTGGTACAAATGACTTGTTCCTATAATATCAACTCGGCTGAGATAATTTCTTTGACCAAGTATTGGCCATTCACCATTAATGGTCATCAACGGTTTTATTGTATCTGTGTTAAATGTTTTTGCGTAGCTGTTACTATTATAGTGCATTACAGAACTGTAATCATAAGCTAGTCCTAGTGTAGTGGATTCATTTTTCGAAACCTTATCGAAGATTCCTTCTTTCCCTGTTGGTTATCATTGAAAATTTGTCGATTCAATAATTGCATATCAAGAATAGAAGTCTATGTCAAAAGCTAAAGTTGCTTTGACTATCTTTTAACATTTTTTGACCGTTCCAAAGAGATATAGTGATTTTATTTTTTAAACTTATCACATACCTCTTTCTACGGTAGCTTGAATCTAATTAACGAATTGATACTTACCAATCATAATATTATCTTGAAGGATTTCCACATGGTCATCACGATCTGGACGATTATGTTCATGAAAAAACCCAATTGTGTGTCCCAATTCATGAAGAATAGTACCAAAGCTCATGCAGTTATCGGCCATACTAAGAATTTGTCTCTCAAACGATTGCTTGCCAACGAATGAACAACATCTGTTTAAACATTAATTTAAATAATAATCACGTTAACTTATATTGAACCGCAATAATCGATTAATAAAAATCAAAGTCAGAAGCTGGGATTGGAAAGATACAGTGGCGCTCAAAAATATTTTGACAACATGAAATTTGTTATCAGCTTCTTCAAAATGAAACTATGTCGAAAAAACTATATTGGGGTCACCCCCTCATATATACTATATAGGGGGGTGACCTAAAAAAACCGGCTATTTTTTTTTTGAGTGTCTTATAAAAATTCGTTGGTATGAAATGTTTTACGAAACAAATATTCATTGAGCTCTTAGTAGAATTGAGATTTTGAGATGCTCTTTTGGGAGAATTTGTTTTTATACCTAAGACTAATTTTTAGGACCACAAAAAAAAAAATTTTTTTTTTCCGAAACTCCCTAATGTACATAGATGCAGAATTACTTTACCCGCATTCCGTTTTAACGAATAGTAAGTAATGTTCGCCAATTCCTCCGGTTCTCGGAACGAATTGAAGACAAGTCGATTGTTCCCAGTGTCGCATAGCTTGCCTGATCAACTTCCGTTGTTGTCCAGTATAACTCTCATCAATTTCATAAGGAATAATGCCTCCATCCCAAAGCTTAGCATTATCATTAGTAGCGAGAGATCTACGAGTTTTATTTACGAATTGTATTTCTTCAAATTCAGCTGTATCATTTTTTACATCAAGCCCAATAGTAGTGTCAGTTATTACATATGAATTGACAATAATTATCATCAAAAAACAAATTTGAATTACGAAAGAAAATAAAATATACTCCATACTTTTTCCATCAGTTATTTAATGACATAATTCACTTTTAGTTGAAAACAACAACTGAAGTATCATCCAAAAAGACCACAACTAACAATTATTACTCGACTTAGCTTTAGGTTTTTATGAAACTTGATAATTAAAAGTTGATAACACTATCAAATAGATTACAAAAAACTTTGGTGCCATTATTGATAAGAATTAATGATAATAACATATGGATGTATATTTAGTGGTTAAGGTAATATTAAGTATAATTAATTAATTATTTAGACCTACTTATTATGTTAAAGAAATACTTTATTTAACGAACGAATTTAACACAGTAAAATTAACGATACAATTGAAATGCTTAAATATCTGTGTAGAGTTCAGCGGTATATCTTATTGTGTCTCTACGAATGATGTAAAGACGAAAAATAGAAAAATCGATGTTCGGCGTAGATTGCCGAAATAATTCGATCGCTTATCATTGTAGCAACGCTACAGAACTCCCTCTATTTTTTTTTAATTTGATACACGATAATTAAAGTAATGGTATATTTACAAATGTGTTCCCGGGTCGAAAAATTTGATCTGATTTTAGTCTAACTGGACTGTATTTGGACTACTTGGTCTGTTATTGAACTTCGATAAAAATTTTAATCTGTTTTTGATCTACCCGGACTGAAAAATTTGACCTGATTTTAGTCTGATTCGACTACTTGATCTGTTTTTGATCTTTTATAAAAATTTTAAGCTGTTTTCGACCTGCTACTTTAAAAAACAAACGCGTCACCAGCAGACTAAATTAGATTAATTCGTGAACTTTGAAAAATTTTAGTTCTGAAAATTTATAAGGACAGAACTATATTAAATCATGGACTTATAAAATTTTTATTTATGGGCAATATTTATAGAAAAATATTAAGTTGCAGAATTGATTATGTTTTATTTACTATCTTTTGTTTAAAAATGTCGGCAGTTAATGAAAATTTGACAGCTTAATTTTTTAGTTGTCTTCATTGAATATTTATATCATTGAATAAAAGTGATAAAACAACTCTTAAAATGTCAAGAATTTTCTCTTATTTACTGGATAAAATTGAAAATATTTTGGCATAAGAAAACTTAAAAATTCTTGTGCTACGGAGAAAAATGTTGGCTCGAAATCTACCAATTTTTATTATGCTGTCGACCAAACTTAAAACAGAAAGTAAAGTATCCAAAAAATTACTATACTCTTATAAAAAATTATTATGCTGCATCAAAATTATTATAATGTATGGAAGTAATTGATATTGAAGCTCATCGATAAGTTTTTCGCGCGTAATAACTAATGTGATACAGTATAATCATTTTTTGTAAGAGCACGATAATTTTTTGAATGCTTTACTCCCTATTTCAAGTTTAGTCGACAGCATTGTAAAAATTGGTGGGTTTCGAGCCAACATTTTCTCTCTGTGACATCTTATTATGGAAGCGCATTAGCATGTTTTAAATACCAAGAAAATTAAAATAAATTATTAAATCTAGATTATTATTATTATTATTATTATTTATATTTATAAAAAGTCTTGCATTTGTCCTTAAAAACAATTGAACACAGACCAATAATTATAATAAAAAAGTCTGTTTTTAGTCTAAACGCGATTTAAAACAGACTAAATATCATACGAAAATAAGTCTGATATTAGCCTGGATAAGGAATAGTACGGGCAAAAACAGATTAAACTCTTATATAAAATAAATACGATTTATAAACTTGAATTAAAGGAAAAACATTTAAATTTATCATTTATTTTAAAACAGATCTAATTTTTTGACCCGGGTTATGTCCTGATTTAATTAATTAATAAATACTTAATTATTGGTAATGGTCGTGTGGGCCTCAAGTGGGAAGCATCGGACAAACAGGGTGATTTTCCAAGAGGATTTGCTTTAGGTTTTATTTTTATTGTGAGAACTCGAACGACAAACCCCGCAGGGGCCTCTCTGTAGTTTCGATGCAGAATTCGTATGCAATACGTTCAAGAATTTGGTAATTTCACCTACCTTTCGTTGTTCGCTGCTTACTTGCAAGTTGGTCTTTGTTGTCTTTGGACTGCGAACTTCCGTGGACGGCTTCTGTTGATCCCTGATCGAATGATAATTTGGTTCAGGAAGAAGGAATGCGGTTCTTAATATTAGAAGTAATCTAATATGCAGGTTTTCCCAATGATATATGTTCATTGACATATTCCGCTTATGGGCTCGCCATATTCAGTTCACAAGATTTTAAATTGTTCTTAACACTAAGGTTCTTTTCACTTAAATCTCTGAGATTTACACTTAACAATTAAACTTAGACTTATAGGTTTTACACTTCGAATTTATTGAGCTCGGTCTGAATCTCCGACTCCAGTGATTCACTCGGACGAGAATCGCTGTTTATACACTTAATGATTATCAGAAAAATCACTCCCGCCTCCTCGTGTTTACGTGAGCGGTAATCCGCGTGAGGTGATTTTTGGAAAAGAAAATATAATTTAAAACGAGACAATTTTGAATAGATTTTTAACGGTAACAAGCAACTTGTCACGCCTCCTCGAGTGCAATATTGAGATTATCTTGCCGTAGGATTTTATAGTATACTTGACTGTTTGGATTTTATTGATGAAAATGAACTTATCAGTTTTAAAGAAATAGAAAACAAAAAAAAAACGGCTGCCTGAACGTAACACAGCTTAGAACTCACGCGTGCCAGCGAGGAAGATACACTAACTTCTCACGTATTTCTGAAAATAGAGTCTATTTGTTAAAGTGACTGAGAAATATTTTGCAACATGGATACAATGACACGTCACTGACTCACGTACTCTAAGAAAAATATGTATGATTGAACCGAAAAAATTATAATAATTTGAATTGAAATATTGATTTCTACTTAAATCTATCGGGAACGTATGACCTTAATGTGAAGTACGATAATCCTTCGTGATAGTGATTAAAATTCACGTTGAGACTTCGATGAAAGCTGCCTAGATATATGCTGGAAAAAGGTGAGGAGTCATATAGATTTTAAGTGTTAGCACTTGTGGTACCATTGGACTTTTTTGAGTGGCTTTAAGAACGCGGATATAATAAATGATTGTAGGATTATTTTGTCTACACTCGCTATGTATTGATTGGTCTAATCAAGGTGCATGTCATAATGTAAATAATGTGTAAGCATATTTAATTATACTTGTGGTCGAAATTAGGGAGAATCGTCCCCTCGGTTCAGTGACAAAGAAACGTTTGAACAAAGTACTAGAAGTAGTCAAAAACTGTAATCCGTCATTATAAATTCTGTCGCTTTACCATCGGCTTCTGTTCTAGAATTTTATTCTGGGTACCACATATTTATGTAAATTTGTTATTAGTTATATTTAAACCGGATTTATAAATTGTCATTAATTTCTCAGTTTTTTCAGTTGAATAAAATCTATTCGATCTGAATCTATAAGGAAAATGAATATAATTCAAAGGATTTTACTTGTAATAATTTCAACATGTGGATTACATTCAAGTAATGGGAATATCATAAAACTTTCGAACACTTCGGAAGTTTCTATCATTGATGAGGCAATTGTAAGTAATAAATATAATTTTATAAAGATGTACTGTCTAAAAAATGTATGCATGAATTCAGTTCAACTGATCCCAAAATTACTTATCATCAACACTCGAACCCGAAGAGATCATATCCAACCTATAGACAGTCTAATAACAAACGTGGTAATGTGATTTAGCCTTCTTACCTTACTAATCGATTAGAATGTCGTTGGATCAGTTGTCGGTAAGATCTGTTGCCTGGGATAAGATTTCTGAGATCAGTCAGCTGCACACCTAGAAATCGGACTTGAAAACCATATGAATTCTCATTGAATTCTCATCAAATTCTTGGATTAAGTCCCATAGTGCTTAAGACGACATTTCTATAATAGCCCATACACATTGAAAAAACTTGCTGTTGAATTTACAACACAAGTCTAGTGAAAATTGAACTCCACTTTGTCGTCATCGTATCGACACATGGAGTATCAAAAATGAAAATATAGCAGATTAATTATTACTGTAGTAGTTCTATTGACTATTCGGCTTAGGTCGAAATTAGTAAACTCAGTTAATACTCAATGGAGCATAGAAACTCATCCTGTGGTTTCTTTAACAATACACTGTTATAAGAATTAGTTGGCATGACTATTTCGGGAATAAATATTATCACATAATTTATACTCTTTACTCCAATGTGGAGTTAAATGACTGACCATCGAAAACAACACCGCCACTTTTATTTTTATTATCCCACTGTGTGGTTCTGCTTGCTCCATCATATTAGTTATCATTACACTGTAAAAAGAGCGGTGTTAAAAATGGACTCATTTTAACTCCGCCTGGTGTTGAAATAAAACTACACCGGTGTTAAAAATACCGGTGTTAAATCGGGGTAACCGGTGTAAAAGCGGAGTAAAATCGGTGTAAAGGCAGGGTAACCGGTGTAAAAACGGAGTAACATCGGTGTAAAAGCGGAGTAAAATCGGTGTAAAGGCGGGGTAACCGGTGTAAAAACGGAGTAACATCGGTGAAAAAGCGGGATAACCGGTGTAAAAGCAGGGTAAACTGCGTCCGCTTGGATTATTAACTTTAAAGATTATAAAACACAAAAAATACCAGTTCTTTATGAAAATTAATAAAGAATATCATTTATTAACAAGTATAGTGATCGAGTAAGTAAAAATATTCACAAAGTAAAATATTTTAACACTGGTAAAGAATATCTACACCGGCGGCGGCGTTATTTTAACACCGGTCTAGAATATTTACACCGGTGGCGGCGTTATTTTATCACCGGTCTAGAATATTTACACCGGTGACGGCGTTATTTTCACACCGCTTTCAGGGGTAAATTTAACACCGATAATTTTAACACCTACACCGTTTGGACTTACCCCGGTGATTTTTTACAGTATACTACATATTTCTTCTGCCCTCTGGCCGGAAAGTGGCACCTTTCGGGCCGCTGTCCTGAATGAAGTTGCAACTTTACGGATCCGTCGAGCAAAAATATCGTATGAGCACCTTGGCCAGTAAAAAAAAGCCTCAGGCCGCATGTTTGTCAGCCTCGGCTTCACCTTGGCAAGCAATCACATGTGATCTGAGTCTTATTATTTTACTGGCCTAGGTATGTGATATACTCTTAATTTCCATATGAAATGTCTTAATAATGTAATGATTAATTTATGATTTTTTGTTTGAAGCTCAATATAATTGGAAATTGTTTCCCTGAAGTGCAAAATATATTTTTTTGTGGTCACAACAATGTCTCAACAATTGAATCAATAAAAAATTTGAGAAAATTTACAACTGTACAACTCGAAAAATTATCATTAATTGAGAAAATAGAATACTATCATAAAAAAATTGATTTGATGATAGTAAACGATCATCAATTGGAATATTCCAATTCAACATTATTAAACTGTCACAATTTAAAAACATCAACTAATCAAATCATGGTATTAATGACGTGCAAAAAAGAGGAAATTAACGAATCATATATCGATAATTTTTCAAAGTTATGGAATTGCAATTTCCTCATTGTGTACGCACTATGTTTAGATTCGGCAAACAATTTGAAAATTTATACATTCAATCCCTTCACGGATCGCACGACATTTATGTGGGAAAAAGTTGAACTACAGTCTGATTATTTGAAGCAAAAGTTAGATGACCGTTGGACAATTCACTATCGGCCGTATCTTAAAGGTATTTATTTAATGTCTTGAGTTGAATTTAGATGACAACTTCTCATTATCACATGCATTCATTTCAGAAAATATCTGTCAGGGATTCAAATTTGATCGAACTAAACATTTAGATGGTTTTCGAGTATTTGAAGCAACAAGTAGACTTTTAACATATGGCTCTCTAGAAACCGACAGAATGATCGAGAAAGCAATAAATGTAAGCATCGTGAAGAACAAGCAAAGGAGAAAGATGAAAAATACTACACCCGATATTTACAGAATGTATGATGCTATTTTAAGGCGCTATGTCGGGGGAAGTCTAAAATACTCCAGCTATAGTGCATTTTCTCAGCCACTAAATTACTATTCCTTTAAATTATTAACCTACAATAGTGGACTACGTACCCCATTGGAAAAAATCTACAACTACTACGGCTACTTAACAGTCATCTCAACAGTTATAATTCTCACCATAACATTTATCGCCGTCTATTTATCTGAGCATGACTTAACATTCGCAGTATTCGAAATCCTTCGGCTTTTGATAAATACTGGCATTAAAACGCGAATCGACACCGCAAAGAGTCGGATATTTTTTTCAATGATTTTTTTGTATTTCTTAATAATCCACGGAACATTTAGCGGACGACTTGCCGGATTTTTAACTAAAGTCGAGTATCGAAAAAATGTTGAAACTCTAGAAGACCTCAGGGATCCCCGTTTTCAGATAATCTGGGTTAATTATTTCACAGCGCGTTCTTTAGAAAGTTACTCGATACCAAAGAAAAAAATACATAAACACATTCTGGGCTGCAATGACCGGATCAAAAAAAATTTATCAGTAGCTTGTATTGATATTGATTATAAAATATTGCCGATTGTAGACAATGAGAAGTTACATTTAGCGGAGATGTCATTAATATCAGGGTATGAGGCGTTTGCGATGCGCAACAACTGGCCTTTAGCATCACGTATGAATGATGTTGCGATATGGGGCTTACATTCAGGATTGTCTTCTAAATGGACGAAAGATATAACTGCTAAAGAGGTTCGTAGGATAGAAAATTTAAAAGCACGATCATTCGTTCCTTATCGTCCGGTCACATTTGACGACCTGATGTTTTCTTTCATCCTATTGGGTATTGGATTGGCATCATCAATCACCTGTTTCATTATCGAAATATTGATCAAGAGAAAAATCATTTTCAGGATACGTAAAAAGCTCAAAGAAATGCACATCATACGTTGGCTATCCACAGCTTTGTCTAAATTTAAAATTAAAGTATTATGGAGAAAATTTATTCATTACTTACGATTCAAGAAATAATACAAATATTGGGTTATATTTATTCTACGACAGGGTCTTTTGGTAGAAGTGCCTCAGAAATCTTAAGTATTATGAGCACTATGATTCTCCACCATCAAACGAATCTAAAGGGGAATCTATTTGGCTAAACCAAAAATATCATTGAAATTTACTATTATTTGTTGATTTCAACATAAATTTATCAGAAGTATGTGATAGTGTGGTAAACGGTAATCACTTTTAATGATCGTGATACTTCAAAATTAAAACTCGCGCCCGAAACTTGATGACAGCGATCCAGATATGTTCTGGTGAACCATGAAGATTCATATAGATTTCAAGTGTTAGAATAGTGAACTTGTTGTGTTGCTTCAAGAGTGCGTAGATAATAAATAATTACAGTGTACTTTTGGTTACAAACATTTCGTATTGTATTTGTTCTACTAAGTTGCTCGTAATAATGTGAATAAATATTATATTTAATTGAAATTATGATTTAAATTTGAGAGAATCATCCCTTAGGTCCAGTGACAAAGGAATCATAAAAACATCTAGCAGTCAAAAACAACAGAAAGTCATTTTAAGTTTGGTTATCGTAACATCGGTCCCGATCTTTAAGTATTTATTGAGTGGCATACATTCGCGTGAATATTTTTTAGTGATAGTCGAACTGAAAAAATAATCAGTCAAGATTTCGACGATTTTCATCTGTTGAATGGAATATATTTGAACTAAATCCTCAGAAAAAATTAATATATTTCGAAGGATTTTACTTGTATTAATTTCAACTTTTGGAATAAATTTAATTAACTGGATTATCATAAAACTTCTGTATCCTTTAAAAGTTTTTATAATTGATGACGCACTAGTTAGTCATAAACATAAGTTTATACCGATGTTACATCTAATAACAACATCTGATCCAACCTATGAGTGGTTTGATAACGATAGCAGTGATTCAATTGAGCTTTCTTACCTGTAAAATCAGGTAGATAATCATGGGTTCAGTTGCTGGTGAGATAGGTTACCTGAAATAAGATTTATCGTATCAGTCAACTGCACATCTAGGCATTCGACTTCGAAACTATAAGCCTTTTTTTTTGTTTTCTAAATGAATTCTTATATTGATTCGTAACGAAAAAGCCTGTATCTATTTTCATGAGATTCTAAATAATAGTTTTCTTTTTTTTGCGTACCAATCAGTAATAGGTTCCAGATCAAGTCTGACGTTATTTAACGATAACGTCATTATTATTTGGGTATCATACGTTTAAGGTGCACAACAACTGTCCTTTAGCATCACGTGTGGATGATGTCACGATGTGAATTCTCCATTTAAGATTGTTATATAAATCGTTGAGAGACAGACTTGCTATAGATGTTCGCATGATAGAAACTTTGAAAGCACGATAATTTGTTTCTCATCGTCCGGTCGTATTTGATGGCATGAAATTTTCTTTCATCCTACTGGTCATTGGATTAGTTTTATCAATGATCCGTTTTATTATCGAAATACTAATTAAGGGGAGAATCACTTCCAAGGTACACAGTAGTGTCAAACGAGTGCCTATTAAGCGTTAGATGATCGTGGCTTTCCTTAATCTCAAAATTGAAGTATTATTTAGGAAATTCATTTGTGATTTCCGTTGGACGAAGTTATATAACTAGCGGGGTATATTTATATTACGATAAAGTTTATTTGTAAAGCTGCCTGAGAAATAGTCTGTGACATGGACTCGATGGCTCTTTACTATCAAACGAATCTAGAGGTAAACATATTTCATTAAACCGAAAATGTTATAAAAATTCGAAAATTATTGTTGTCTCCCACAAACTCTAATGAAAAGCATTTAGTCTTATTCTAAACATCAATCTTCTATAATATTGATAGTTCCAGATTAAAATACATGGCCGGAATGTGATGGTAGTTGACCAGATACATATCGGAATCCGTGAGTAGTCATACAGTTTTTAAGAGTTAGAACATTAGACTTTTTTGTGTGGCTTTAAGAGTGCGTCCATAATCGATAATTGTAGGGTACTTTTGGTTACGAACATTTCATATTGATTGTTCTAATTAAGGTGCCTGTAATAATGTAAACAAAACGTAAGCATATTTGGTCACACTTGTGATCAAAATTGGGGACAATCGTCCCCTCGGTTCAGTGACAATGAAATTTCAGAAATCTACAGCAGTCACAAACTACAAGAGTCATTCTCATATCAGTTACCTCATTGTCGGCTTCTATTCTAAAAGTATTTATTAAGTGGCATACATTTGTAAGCATTATTCTTCAGTGCTTCATCATATGAATAAAATCTATTCGATTAAAATCCATAATGAAAATAAAGATCAGTTGGAAGATCTTACTTGTACTTATTTCTACTTTTCGATTAAATTCAAGTATCGGGAGTATCATAAAACTTCTGAACTCTTCGGAAGTTTCTACAATTGATGACGCAATGGTGAGTAATAATAATGAGTTCATCAAGATGTACTATTTGAAACAATTATCATAAAATTTGCTTCGGAAACTGTATAAATCCTTATCGATTTTGAAGAAGAGTCTTAAATCCAATGCCGTTGAACTTGCGGCTATATTTTCATAAGAACCTACACTCATGAAAATCCACAAGATAATTCAAATTGATTTCCATGGAAATCCATTTAGATTTTTATAGGGATCTGTGAAGTTTTCGATAGGAATTTCAAAAAGTAATGAAAACATTCTGCTTAAATTTCCATAAGGACCAATAGAAGGGTTCCGATCTATTTTTATCAGAATCTGTGTTAGGTTTTAAATGAAGTTCTACCTTAGTAGCATTAGTGAAGGAGATTGAGTGCCGCCCACTCAATGCTTAATGGGTCTTGGGGGAGGAAGGGAAGATCCTTCCAGAAAATCTTGAATTCATCTGTTGTAATATTCCTCTAAGATACTTGCGTGAGATTTATTGTGTCACAATTACTGCAGAATTTCTTAAGATACTCACAGCCGGGCAACCGTGCTTCATGAGCTGTAGTCAGCATTAGTATAGTCTATTTAGTGGCACCCACTTAATGCACGATATAATTGTATCGAGAGTTGATATAAATGATTGAAAGCACCTTAAACTTCAATAATGGGTCATTATAGTTGCTGACTTTGGGCGCCACATAATGCTACAAAAAGGAACCTAATATCTTATGTAATTCGGCCGCAATCCTGACCTTACATTATTATAAGTATCTTGACTGATAATTGCGGCAGAATATTTCTACAGAAGAACTTCTGTCAATAAAGTCGCTTGAGACAATGCTACTAGGGTATTAACATAAAGTTTTGTAAAAATTAACCTCTATACAATTTTATCAAATATTCGGTTCTGTAAATAAACTTATTGATTACTATTCCAATGGTTATCATCTGAATTATCTGGACGATCTGAAACCTTTTGAAGTGTTATAGATTCCTTTGGATTCCCATAAATTCTGTCCTGAATTTGTATCAATTTTTATATGGGTATAAATAATAATGTAATGATCAATGAATGATTGTTTGTTTGAAGGTCAATATAATTGAAAATTGTTTTCCTGAAATCCGAAATATATTTTTCTGTGGACACCATAATGTGACAACGATTACGACTATAAAAAACATGGATAAATTTGCTACTGTCCAACTTGAGAGATTATCATTAATTAAGAAAATGCATTATTATCATAAGAAAATTGATTTGATGATAGTGAACGATCATCAATTAGAAAATTTCAACGCAACGTTATTAAATTGTACTGATTTGGAAACACCGGCTAATCAAATTATGGTATTCATGATATGCAAAAATGAGGAGATAAACGAATCATTCATTGACAAATTTCTACAATTATGGAATTGCCGGTTCCTTATCGTTTACGCCCTATGTTTGAATTCGAATCATGAATTCACAATTTATACTTTCAATCCATTTACAAATCGCACGGTATTCATGTGGGAAAAAGTTGAACTAAAAGCTCATTATTCAAAGTTCCAATTAAGTAAACGGTGGACACTTCACTATCGGCCATACGTAAAAGGTAGTTTATTATTTTATAAGTTTGGGATCATTCACTTTTCTATATTTAATTCGAAATATTAATTTCAGAACATGCTTGTCAAGGATTTAATTTTAATCGAGCCAAGTATTTAGATGGTATTCGAGTACTTGGAGGATTAAGCACACTTTCAAGGTATGGCTCTCAAGAAACCGAAGACATGATCAAAAAAGCCATCAATGTGAGCATCGTTCATAAAAGAAACAATTCAAAGCAAGGAAATAAGTTGTATGAAATTTATAGATCATATGATACTCTTTTAGCGCAGTATAGTGTGAGTACTTCGAATAAATCTGGTTCTCTCACTACCTTTTCTCAGCCACTAAGTTACTATTCCATGAAAACATTAACTCGCAACCGTGGACTACTTTCCCCATTAGAAAAAATCTATGACTACTACGGCTACTTAACTGTCATCTCAACAGTACTAATTCTCGCCATAACATTCACTGTCATCTATTTATCTGATCATGACTTCGCATTCGCGGTATTTGAAATCCTCCGGCTTTTGATCAATACCGGGATAAAAACGCGAATCGACACCGGAAAAAGCCGGATATTTTTCTCAATGATTTTTTTGTATTTTTTAATAATCCACGGAACATTTAACGGACGTCTTGCTGGATTTTTAACCAAAGCCAAATATCAAAAAAATGTCGAATCAATTGAAGACCTAGAAGACTTGCAGTATACGAAGATTTATGCAAACTCCACGGTTCGAAAATATCTGAGAGATCATTTTCCGGCACTGGCGAAAAAAATTCACCGTGGTAAAGGAAAGTGCGAAAACGTTGTTGAAAAAGACTTTACGGCAGTTTGTATAGACAATGATTACAACATTTTGCCTATTGTTAGAAGTCTAGAATTACATGCAATAAAGAGTCAAGTCTTGACTGGGTATGATGCATTTAGAATGCATAACAACTGGCCTTTAGCTTCACGTGTGAATGATGTTGTGATATGGGGTCTGCATTCAGGGTTGACGTACAAATGGTCAAAGGACAAACTTGCTAAAGACGTTCGTAGAATAAAAACTTTGAAAGCACGATCGTTTGTTCCTTATCGGCCGGTCGTATTTGATGACCTAAAGTTTTCGTTCATTCTATTGGGTATGGGATTAGCTTTATCAATGATGTGTTTCATCATCGAAGTATTGATCAAGAGGAGAAACACTTTCAAGGGACATAGAAGAGTCATGCAAGTGCATATGAAACGTTGGATATCCGCAGCTCTGCTTTCATTCAAAATTAAAGTATCATTCAGGAAATTTATTTATTATTTACGATGCAAAAAATAATTTGAATAGTGAAGTATATTCACATTACGATAGGGTTTATTTATCGGAGCGTCCGAGAAATTTGAAGCCATATGGGCATCATAATTCTCCACCATCTATTGAATCCAAAGGGAAATTTATTCAGTCGAACCAAGAATATTAACATAACCCGAAATTGTTCGTTAATTTCTACGTAATTCCACTAGGAGCATTTAATCCTGTTCTGGAATTTGATGACAGCCAACCAGATATTTATTGGGAAACCGTAAGGAGTCATATAGATTTTAAGTATTTAAATGTTAGACTTTTTTCGGTGAATTTGAAAGTTCGTATAAAACAAATAAATATATTTTGTTGTTACAAGTGTTTTTTATCGATCGTCCTAATTAAGGTGCTTGTAATAATGTAAATAAAGCGTAAACCTATTTAATCATACTCATGGTTGTGATGAGGGTAATCATCCCCTTTGTTAAGTGACAAAGCAATCATTGAAATCAATAGCCACCAAAAGCTATAGCCAGTCATAACGTTTTTGATTACCTTAATATCAATTTATATTCTATACGTATTCACTGAGTGATATCTTCTCAACTGCATATTTATACATTCATATCCAAACTAAGAGCGCAAATCGATAAGAATCTAAGAATTTTCATCAGTTTGAATGATTTATTGAAAGTTAAGTGGTATCAAAAATGACGATAATTCATAGTGTTTTAATCATAATATTTTCCACTGTGGTCATCAATTCAAGTAACGGATATATTATTCGAATTCCAAATTCGTTGGATGTTTCTATAGTTGATAACGCAATGGTAAGTAATAAAATGATTCGATATTCCAGGAACATCGTTTTTAGCGAAGTACTCTATGAAAGTCCTTCCGCAAGTCTTCTACGGCAAGTTCAAACGAGATGTAATTCTTGTATATATTATCTGCAGATTTTGTTAAATCTTACTTAAGACTCTTCCCGAAGGCATAAAGGAATCTTTAGAAACAGATTTTAGTCATCATACTTACAATATCATTCTAAGGTGAGAGTTACTGCAGAATTTTTTAAGGCAATGAGTTTCTTTCTTTTAGAATTTCTCGAAGCCCCAGCACTTATAGAAAAATGACTAGTTGTTATTAATAATCGAAATTATTACAGATTAGTAATATTATCGCGAGATAAAATAAAACCGAACATTAGGTCGGCGCCACTCAATTAACAATACTCATGTTAAATACACGAATCGCGAAGTACGAACCTTTTGCAAGTACTTTGAAAAATTCTGCAGTAAGTCTGACCGAATGATTACACAAGTAAAATGGAAGTATACTTTCCTCGACTTCTTCAATATAAACCCTGTAGACTCACATGGGACTTAAGATACATATTTACCTAAAATCTCCCTAAAAATATTCGTGGGGTAAAATCTATAATTTCTTTATGATTTTTTAAAGGTAAATATTATTGGAAGCTGTTTACCTAAAGTCAGAAATATTTTATTTCTCGGTAAGCATGACCCGGGAACAGTCGAAGTTATCAAAAATACGAATAATTATACCACTGAACAACTTGATCAAATAAAGTCAACAAATCAACTAAGTTATTATCATAAAAAAATTGATTTACTGATAGTAAATGATCATCAATTAATAAATTCGCTTTCGACGTTGAAGGGTTGTAATAAAATCGAAACACCAACTAACGAAATTATGGTGTTCGTAATATGTAAAAATAATGAGACTCAAAATTTAATAATAGACAATTTGATAAAATTATGGCGTTGCAGCTTTTTAACGGTATATGCTCTATGTTTAAATTCAAAAGATGAATTCAAAATTTATACATTCAATCCTTACTCGAATCGCACCACATTCATGTGGGAAAAAGTGAAACTAGAATCTCAATATCGGACGAAAAAATTAGGTTATCGCTGGACACCTCACTATCGGCCATATTTAAAAGGTAACAATTGTTTTTCATTTTCTTATGAGTCTTATTTTGATAAAGTTATTATTTCTATTGAACATATTTATTACAGAAAACATTTGTCAGGGATTTGAATTTGATCGAACAAAGTATTTAGATGGTCTTCAAGTTTTGGGAGCGACAAGTGGATTATCATCATCTGGCCCTCGAGAAATTGAAGAAATGATAAAAAAGGCAATCAATATGAGCATTATAACAAGAGAAAGTCATCCTAATGAACGATCAAAATTACACGTTATTTACAGAACATATGATGTTATTTTAGCCCGTTATAGCTTAAAAAATCATAGCAAAGATCCTTATCTGGATACTTTTTCTCAGCCGCTAAGTTATTATTCTATGAACATAGTAACCCACAACCGCGGACTGCTCACCCCATTAGAAAAAATTTACAATTATTATGGCTCCTTGATAGTTATTTCAACAATAACAATTCTCGCTATTACTTTTATCGTTATCTATGTATCTGAACGTGACATCGGATTTGCTAGCTTTGAAGTCATCCGACTACTAATAAATACTGACATCAAAACGCGTATACTATCGCCAGAAATTACATGAAAAGTTTTCCGATACTTAGAAGTAAAGTAGACGATGAAATATTAGAATGCGAAAACGCTATCGGAAATAATCTTTCGATAGCTTGTGTTGATAATGATTACAAAATTTTGCCAGCAATTAAAAATTTTGACCTGGATACAACAAAATGTCCGTTGATAACTGGATATGATGCTTACAAGATGCGCAGAAATTGGCCTTTGGCATCACGCTTGAATGACGTCATGATTTGGGGACTACACTCGGGGTTGTTATACAAATGGTCTGAAGAAAAGATTGCTCAAGATATTCGACAGATTGAAATTATAAAAGCACGATCACTGATTGTTTATCGTCCGATCACATTTATAGACTTAAAATTTTCTTTTGTTCTATTGTGTTTTGGGTTGACATTGTCTACAATTTTTTTCATTTTCGAAATATTGATGCAGAAAAAAAACTATTTTAAAATACCTGAAAAATTTAAGCAAATGCGTACAAAATGTAGTATACCAATTGTTTTTAATGTCTGTAATTCCAAAAAAAATTTTATGAAATTCGTTAATCATTTACGTTTTAAGAAGTATTAAAGTAGTGTATAAGCAATTCATACGGAAATCTATACACTTTTAAGTAAGAAATTTATCTTGAATTTTTTCTTTTGAGGGATGGCCAAATTTGCGTTATTTGAATAAATCGTCGGTCGATTGAAAGAATTATCTGATTCAATAAATTCTTATAAATTTCGATCCATTTCTGGGAAAAGGTAAATCCTAAATGTTTAAAGAAATAACTCCAGGAGGGAGAGGGTGTTAGTAAGCTAATTCTGTTCCGTCGTTACATAGCTTTGAAAGGGGAGGAGGTATCAATAAGTATCATAAATAGCATTACATAATTAGTAAATAGCACCAACTGAATGTGATTGTAAAAATATAAATAAAGTGTAGACATACTGAATTGAATTTATGGGTATAATTGGGACAAATCATTTTCATTGTCGACCAACAATTTTTCTTCCCCATTACGAGAATGATGAAACGCTCCATATATATTCTCGTGTTTGTATGCATCAACATATATTTTCCTGCTTCACAGCAGTATTCAATGTAATTCTAAAAATGGTACTGTAAAATGGACGGTGGAGCTCAATTGATATACATTTATTGAACGGAATACGGCATAGATACCGATAGCTTTACTGGCAGAGCACTCGACCCAAACTGGCACGGGCTAAGTTCGATTCCCAGTTCAGACATTCCGATTCTTTTCCTCAATTCATCGATAAATTAATCATTGAGAAAGTCCCTTTCTTATCCTCCCCAATTCCTCTCTAATTCTCCTTCCATATTACGAGAATTTTGGAATGCCTTACGCCTATACTTCCGTATCTGCGTATGCATGGATACATACTTTCCTGCTTTACAACACAATTTGATGTAATTTTATGGAATTAGATGTTATTAACAACGTATGATATTGATTGTTCTTATTAATGTGCTCGTAGTAAAGTAAATAGTGTCTAAGCATATTTAACTGCATGCGTGATTGTCATTGGGGAGGATCGTCCCTTCTATTAGCTGTCAACGAAGTCACACAAACTTACAGTTCCCACCAGCTATTCTCGTCATAACAATTTTGATCACGTCATCGATAACTTCTCCTTGGTAAGGATCCTTTTCTCCACTTTTATCAGTAGAATACGACTTATCTGTATGAAAGTGACATTATCGATGAGTATGCTCCGAGCAGTGTTTTTAATAGTGAATTTCGCAGTCGGGATTAATTTATGCAATGGAAATCTTATTAGAATTCCACGCCCGTCGAAGATTTCTCCGATTAATGACGCAATGGTGAGTACCAGAAACGAAAATAAAATCAAGGTCATGATTAATTGAAAACTTTTTCAGGTTCATATTATCGAAAAATGTATTCCTGATGTCAAAAATATTTTTTTCGGTGGTTCCCATGATCCGGAAACTACTGACTTAATAAATAGATTAGATAAATTTGCTACTATGGCACTAAGTAAATTGTCATCTATAAATAAACTACGTTACTATCACAAAAAAATTGATTTGCTGATAATAAATGATGATAAATTATCGAAATTTTATTCGTCAAAATTAGGATGTCAAAATCTTAAAGTATCGACCAACCAAATAATGGTGTTTGTTATGTGCAGAATGGAAAGAATAGATAAACTATTTATAGATAATTTTTCAAAATTATGGAATTGCAGTTTTTTGATTGTCTACACGATTTGTTTAAACTCAAAAAATGAATTAAAAATTTATACATTCAATCCTTATACGAATCGCACAATATTCGGGTGGAAGCATGTGAAGCTGAGGTCACAATACGTCAAAAAAAAATTGGGTGACAGGTGGACACTCTATTCTCGGCCATTTTTGAAAGGTAATTTTTTATGATTCTCTTATTGAAACTTGACGTTACAGTGTTCCTTCAGTCGGTCAAAGAATACTCATTCCTGGTCAACGCAGGTCTTTAAGTATCAAAGTTAAAACATTATTAGAATCAATTGGTTTCGTTTATTTGGAGTTTATCAGAAGAAAACATTTTTGGGAAATGCTTTCGAAAACGATATTTTTTGAACAAGTAATCTGATTTTGATAATTGCGGCGGCGTTAGACGTAACTCATAGAGTTTTAGAAATGAATAGCTTTTGAAATAAATGCATTAAGTTTACTAAATATTAATCCAAAAAAACACCTTTGTCAAAAACTTTAATTTTTAGAATAATTTAAATATACTGTACCGATAAAGCTTGATAGCAGATTATTTGAATAATTATAATGTATGACTCAGATTAAAAAACAACTTCAAATTTTGGGTGACCTCACCTCCGGTTCAGGAATCCATCTTGCCCAAAAGAGAAGTCGCTTTTCTTTCGTTTGTTGTCACACATTATATTGTGTTCTATGGATTCTATATCAATAATTTACCTAACAATGCATTTCTTTTTCTTTTTCCAAGAAAAAATTTGTCAAGGATTTGAGTTTGATCGAACCAAGCACTTAGATAATCATACGGTAACAGCAATCACCTCAAATACATCAGCTCACAGTCAAAAAGGTGACGAACTTTTTGAAAAGGCTATGAACATAACAGTCGTCAGAATTCAACGTCCTTTTAGTAAAATTAAGACATCATTTTACGTTAACAGAACATATGACATCACTCTGTCAAGTCATAGTTTCGATGATTGTGGATATCAGTGCTCCTACATTTTTTCTCAACCGTTAAGTTTCAAATCGACTCACATAGTGACCCACAATCGCGGGCTACTTACTTCTTTGGAAAAAATCTACAATTATTATGGTTCACTAATAGTTGTATCAACAATTATTATTCTTGCAATCACGTTCGTTGTAATCTATTTATCTGAACATGACATCACATTAGCGACCTTTGAAATAGTCCGACTCTTGATAAATACCGGCCTGAAAACGCGGATGAGTGACAGCAAGAGTCGGATTTTTTTCTCGATGATCTTCTTATATTTTTTGATTATCCACGGAACATTTAGTGGAAGACTTGCTGGATTCTTGACCAAAGCCGAGTACCGAAAAAATGTCGAGACTCTAGAAGATCTCAGCGATTCGCGTTATAAGAAAATTTATGCACTCAAGGTCGCCAAAAAGTATATAAAGGACCCAATACTCGTTAATAAAACAACTTTTGGAAAATTTAACTGCGAAAACGTCATTGGAAATGACCATTCAGTAGCTTGCATCCATTACTACAATCATCTATTGCCAGCTATTATATATTTCGGATTGCATAAGATAAAAGAGCCATTGCAGACTGTATACTTAACTCGATTAATGCGAAGAAACTGGCCGTTGGCATCACGCTTCAATGACGTCATGATTCGGTGCGTACAGTCTGGACTGTCGAATAAATGGTTTAAAAACAAAATTGCCCGAGATGCTCTTCTGATTGAGATTGCAAAAGCGCGATCATTGGTCCGTTATCGCCCGGTGACTCTCGATGACTTAAGAATATTTTTTTCACTATTAGGTCTTGGATTGACCTTATCGATGATATGTTTTGTTTTCGAAATAGTTATCAAAAAGAATAATTACTTTCAAGAGCGTAGAAAAATTAAGAGAGTGCGAATTAAACGTGGGATATCGATAGCTTTGATTACACTGAGAATAAAAAAAAAATTTATGAAATTTGTTTATTATTTACATTTGAGATGAAGATTATAAACAAAGCGGTGTGTTTTCATGATCTACATTTAAAACTTATTATCGCTTCCGGATCGAAAAATTTGATCTTAAGGCAATTAAAAGTAGAATAAAAATTATATTAAAAAGAAGTCTGTTTTTGTAGTAAAAACGAAAAACACATACCATATAACTGCATAACTACAACCAAAAAGTTGGTTGTCAATCTAAAAGTGATTTAAAACATACTAAATATAAAACGATAACAAGCCTGATATTGGCCTGGAATGGAAATCATACAGACAAAAACTGTTTAAATTTTCATATAAAATAAATACGAATCAAAACCTAAATTAAATAAAAAAAACATTTGAATTCATCATTTATTCTGAAACAGATCTGATTGTTTGACCTGCGGCTATCATAAATTTTATCGGATGATTCGATATTTTTCAATGGAAATTTTCAAATGACAGTTCTATAAAAATAAATCCCTTAGAACATTTTTTCTTTCAGTCCAATTTCTGTTAAATTGTCGATACCAGTAAATGCTCTGTTTAATCAGTTACAATTAATATAGAGTCTTCAATTTACAAGTGGATCATAAATCTTATTTATAACATACTTAATAACATAGTGACTTGATTAATGATTACATAAAAACTAATGATTATTGTAGACTTGTGTGTTACTAAGAAAATAAAAACTTTTAAAAGTTCACACATGCGTCGTTTCAAAGCTCTAATAATAAGAATGAAAGATCAATGTGTTAGCTTATAATCAAGTTCTTCCGCTTCGAATAGTTGCTATAGGGCATTATGATGCCTGACGTGAGATGAGTAGTAGGGATCGTGTCTTGACGTCAATTTCTTAGGATGGTAGCTATGCAACGTCACTGCATCAGGCACCTGGTAAGTAGGAACGACGTCACTGCATTTATGATCGAATCAGAGGTAGAAAACTGAATTGAGACTTCTAAGAGTAGTGTCACCACACTTGCATCGAAAAAGTAAAATAAGCTAATGGAGCGTCGAAATGTATATTCATGATTTCAATCTATACTTGTATAACAAATAAAACTATTTTAATATTAATTAATGTTTTTATTAACAAATCAGCCATTCACGTAAGAATATTCTGCATCAGATAAAAATAATGAATAGCAACCAATGGTCGTATTAATGATAGTCATTAATTGGTTGCGCAGTAATAACAGCAGAGAACCCATTTCCGTTAATCGATTCATCGGTAATAAATCTGAGAAACATAAATCGTGTTACTGAAGATATTTTCAAATCATCATTTTTTCCGCAGTAAATGCCATTAATTGGATTTACACCATCTCGTACTTCCAAAACATCACTTTTACAACCTGGACTATCTTGCAACTCGAAAAGATCGAACGTTATGTATATAAAATGATCCACTGGTGCCGTAATATACCAATAGCATAGTTTATTTGGTCCGTACTGTTCCGGATAATTTGGTGATTCCAAGTAAAAAGTATCATTGTGTCCAATGTAAATATCGTTACTACACAGGGCCTCGTACTCTATTACAAAAGCCAGCTTAAAATGTTCAACTTGAGTTCTTACTGATAATATTTGCACAGTATTACTATTAATTGTCAGACTTGTTTCATGTTCTCCGCAATAACGGGCTGGATAAAATTGAACTTTTGATCATAAAATTCATACTATGTTCCACTTTGACAAAAATCTACATTCTATAGTTCAAAAAACAAGCATACCTACGACTTTATTATTTCCCTGGTGGCCATTCCGAATTTCCAGATAATCCGTTGAGCAATCGAAACTTTCACGAATATTTAATAATTTGATTGACAATTTTATTCGATGACCTTCAGCTGCTCTGATTGTCCATTGACAATATTCAACATCAAGCTGTTTTTTCTTCCGTGTTGGAGGACTGAAAATACCTCTTGGCTCAAATAAAGTTCCACCACATTCTAAACAATCAAAGAAGAAATGAGAATTGTTTCTAAGTAAATAAACAAGTTTCATTAAATGTTTAATGAAGCAAAAAAAAAACCCTAATACTTAAGTATTTATGCGCTCATCAAAAGTATACTTAAGCTTCCCTCACGGGAAAAACTAATCAGCACTAATGAAAATCACAAATGCTCGAGTTTTTCACGCACTAATGGTTTAGTGTCATTAGTGCGTCCCGTGCCCTTAGTGCGCTTAGTGCCATCAGTACGATTAGTGTCGTTAGTGTGTTTAGTGTCATTAATATGCATTTCACAGCAGAGGAGTACTGACTATTTAGATTACTAATGAACACTATTGATACCTGGTTAGCACTCATTACTTTCAGTAATAAGGTAAGATTATCAACATTAATTACTTCCAATAGTGCTGCCAGACTCAGTATTTGGAGTACTAATAATCACAAATACAACACTTATTACTTCCAACAATGTTGCAAGATTGTTCAGCCAGAGTACTAATGAACACTAATACAACACTAATCATATCCAATAGTATTGTAAGATCGACTAGTCATAACACTAATAGTCACTAATAAAACACTTGTCAACATTTATGAATTTCCAATAGTGTTCATAAGTGTTCAGTAGTTTTTTCCGTAAGGGTTAAAAACATGTATATTCTAAGGAAGTGCTATTAAGATCAGTAATAATACATACTGAGACACTGGTACAAAAGATTTATCGTCAGAATGTCACCTCGACTGGGGCTATTGTTTTGGCCAAGTATAGGCCATTCACCGTTAATTTTCATCAGCGGTCTTATCGTGTCTAAATTCCGCTTTTTCGCAGAATCGCTGCTTCGATAGTGCATAATGGAACTATAATCATATGGTTGTCCTAAAGTAGTGGATTGATTTTTCCATTCTTTATCAAAGTTATCTTCCTCTCCTATTGATTTTAATATAAAAGTTATTAATTCATTTCTATAAAGAAAATAAAAACTTGTTCCGAATTAACTCATATTTTGTGATTTTATGTTAAAAATGTATCAGAGGATCTGCACTTTACGGTAGCTTGGATTTCGTTCAATAATCAGTTTTGATTGTAACAAATGACTGTAATTTGTATTTTTTAGTGTAATTGTAACAAATTACTGTAATTTATTATAACCGATTATTGTAACGAATACAATTTTTTTATTGTAACAAATACAATATTATTGCAGTTACGGAATCTTAGTTGAACTGAGCAATAGATGATGCTAGAATAGTGTTGCCGCATTACTATGTACGTCGTGTTAATCGACAAGGACGAGTAGGTGGAAAAGTCGCCTTATTTAGTTCTGAAGACCTGAAGTCAAATATTCTCTCGACAACCAAAAATATTAATTGCTGTAATCGATAGGCCTCCAAAAGTAAACGTTTTAGACATTTTACGCAATGAGCTTGCATGTGTTAACCATTCCAAGTTTGCTTCCATTCTTGGTGATTTGAATGTTAATTTACTAATTGCATCAATTGAGTCTTCTGACTTTAATGAGCTGCTTCAACTTCATAGACATAGGGTTTTGCTATTGCGTGCAACACATCACACTAAAGCATTAGATACATGGCTCGATGTTTGTGCTGCGAGTGACACTACATTAGTTTCCGAATGGGGACAGTCTGCACAACCATTTTTATCGGGCTGATTTCAATCGGACAATTCCTTGGTTTTCACTAAGTTCAAAGTTGCTAAAAAAAGAACGAGACGCATGTTATCGGGCCTCAAAACTTTATGGATCTGTTTATTTGTTTAAGAGATATGTTAAATTGCGTAGAGATAAGTTTAGACGTCGTTTATTTTCAGCAAAAAATAGTTATATTCAAAACAAATTTAATGTATTTAGGAAAACGAAACAGTTTTGGAAGTCCTTCAAAAAGTTTTGTTTTCAATCGATGTTTTCAATCAATTGCAGCATCACCTCTGGAGCTACATAAGTTTTTGCCAGTCTTTCAGCAATAAAATCTTTACTAAGTTTGAGTGAGTGTTTGCCGGTTGATTATTCAATTAATTCACAAGATCAATTAAGTTAGTGTAATACGGCTGCAGTTAGTGTTGAAAGTGTGATGGGACATATCATCAAGCGTGCTTGTGGTATTTATAATATATTAATTCAGATTCATAAGAAATTTATTAAGTATTTGCTGCCTTATATTATTGATATATTTGATCAGTTGATAAATGACTGCGCTTTCCCATCACTAAGTTAGTTTGCAATTGTTAAGCCACTGCCAAAGATGAAACACATCTATTTCTGAGTATCACCCGGTTGCACTACTACGTGAATTGTCGAAAGTTTTAGAAAGAGTTGTTCATAATCAGATATTATCTCATTTGAATAGTCATAATCTTTTTGATCCTAATCAAACAGGTTTTAGCGAAAGTTTAGGAACTCAATCTGCGATATTTAAGTTTACAGATGACATACGACTTGGAATAGACTCAGGAGATATTACGGTAGCAGTATTTTTTAGATTTGCCAAAGCATTTGATTCAGTTGATAATTGATTACTTATTAAAAAATTATTAAAGCTTGAAATATTATTAAATACTGTAAGATGGCTCTATTCGTATCTTTACAGTCGTTTTCAATCTGTATATGGTAATAATGTTTACTCTGATTGGATTCTTCAGATGCAGGTGATCCTCGGTGTAGCGTTTTGGGTCCTTAATTATTTTGCCAGTTGAGAGTATGTTATCAGAATCACTAGATTTATTTCGTCAAGTTGAGTTGAGTCTGAGTTGTAAGATGTAAGTTATGAATTATAAATTATAAATTTGAGCATTTTCGCTACATGAATTAATTTGTATATGATCGATAGAGATCAAACCTCATGATTGAAAATAAAATGAAAAAATAAATAAAATAATTAATACTCACCAATCATAATATTATCTTTAAGAATTTTCACATAGTCATCACGATCTGGACGATTGTGTTCATGAAAAAGCCCGATTGCATGTCCCAATTCATGAAGGATAGCACGAAAGCTCATACAGTAATCAGCCATACTAAGCATTTGTATTTCAATAGATTGTTTGCCAACGAATGAACAACATCTGTTTAAACATGAATCAGAACAATAATCGACTGGAATTTACCCTATCAAATAAATCTATGGAGGAATCCAGCCTAGATTCATATGTGGGTTCCTCCTTGGTGTTTTCAGATGAATTCAGGATTTTATAGAAATTACTAATATTGAAACCCACATTTCTATATAAATTTTGTATATAGAAATTCATATATATTTAAGTTCCCATATGGGACTTTAGGTAACCACAGCTTCCTACGTGGAGCTTCGACATGGAAATTCAGGTATCCACAGTGCCCCATATGGAGTTTCCATATAGGAATATACCCGGGAAAAAAAATTTAGATCTATTCAGATCAAATTAGATCTGATGTTTCAGATCTAAACAGATCTGCATTTTGACCAGATCTGTTTAAACCAAATTAGACTTACTCTGATCAGAATAGATCTGCTTGGATCTAAACAGATCAAGGTAAATCAAAAAACACTCTTAGATTTGCTCAGATCAAATTTGATCTAATTCGCTAGATCTGAATAGATCTGTTTTTTTATCTCTATCCTAATAAAAATTGATATGTCTGATTCAAAATATTAAATATATCACAAAAATATAAAATATATAGGATCGACTCCATTAAAATTAAAAATAAACGTTTTATGTTTCATATGAGATCAGCTTTATCTTCTCCTTTGAATGATACAATTGAAATTTAACGATAAAGATTCATATTCAAGATCACTCTTCTCCAAACAATACAAATTTACATATAATTAAGAAGATACCAATTTAAATAAAACAAAATATCCAATAGTTATTGATCTCGTCAGTAATACAAAATGAGTACAAGTAATTAAATATTGTCATAAATTTGACTGATTTTTTGTTAAATATAAATGATTATAATCAATATGAAACATTTTGCATGAATATAAAAGATCACTTTTTTATAAACAATAATGATAGTAATCTCATTCTAAGATACATAATGAACTTTTCCTTAAAGTATTTTATACTTATTTACCCAATAAAAATGATAAAAAAAAACAATTTCTCATAATTGAGTAACTCTTAAATTGGACCTAATCTGATCAGAGCAGATCTGAACTTTTTTTCCCAAGAAAAAGTTATATCAGCTCAGATCTGGTTTGATCCATACAGATCCAATTAAATCAATTTATATGTACTTCATCAATTGATCGTTTAATCAATGTTGATCTATTTTGATCTGACTAGATCTAGGTTGATCTAACTTTATCTTGGTTGATCTGACTTGATTAGATTTGATCCGGGTAGATCTGGACTATTTTTACCCAAAGAAAAATGTCATATCTGATCAGATCTAGTTTGATCTGAACAGATCAAATCAGATCTACTCTGATCTGGGTTCAGTATATATTATGATCAAATTTGATCTGAGCTGATCTAATTTGATCTGTTGATCAGAACAGATCTAAATTTTTTTTCCTGGGTAGTTACTCATGTTTTTTTATATTAATTTATACACTCCTGCATAAACTCCTATCGAATTGTACATAAATACGATCTTTTTTTTATAGATTCCTATGGATTTCCATGAATCCCATGTGGATTTTTTGACAGGGAACATTTTGCTTAACTTTCCAATATTTCATTCAAGTGAAAATAAAGTTATCATTTATTTTGAAACAGATCTAATTTTTTGATTCGGGTATAAATGAATATGAAAGATAATCGATGTGTGTGCGTTATGAATTTGTAAAGTAGAGGAAATTCTCTGGGTAGAGATCTAGGTGGATGTGAATTAAAGAGTTTGTTTTAAGGAAAAAGTGATAAATTAGAGTATGTCTAGCTCAGTTATAAGTAATGGTCGTGGCAGAAAGCTTCTTATCCAGATGACGATGAGATAAGCTTTTTAAACATGTTTCACATAACTTTGATTTTAGATATATCTATATTATTTTTTCTCACTAATTTAAATGTATATGATCGTAATTACTTTACCCGCATTTTTGTTTAACAAAAAGTAAGTAGTCTTCAGCAGGTTCTTTGTTTCTCGGAATGAATTTAAGACAAGTCGATTTTTCCCAATGTCGCATTGCTTGTCTTATCAACTTCCGTTGTTGTCCAGTATAACTCTCATCAATTTCATAAGGAATAATGCCTTCATCCCAAAGCTTATCGTTATCGTTAGTAGCGAGAGATCTGCGAGTTTTATTTGTCAATCGTTGTACATCGAATTCAGTTGCAACATCTATTACATCATACTTATCCGTATTGTCGGTGATTACAAATGAATTTATAATAATTATTATTGAAAAAAAATTTTGAATTACAAAAAAATATGAAATATACTCCATTGTTTTTTGTCTGTTATTTCAAGACATAAAACACTTTTAGTTAAAATTATCGACTGAATTATCAGACAAACAGTACACTATTAACAATAATCACTCGTTCTTGGAGTGATAAATATAGCGTGATAAATTCAATGGTTCTGTTCTTTTTCTTTCGGGTTTTTTGTTAAACTTGATAATTATAAATTTAACTACTATCACATATATAACATAAAACTCTGGTGTAATTAATTATAAGAATCAATGATAACAAAAAAAAATGAAATGTTGAAATATACTTTAATCGCTAATTTTATTTTTAATCGTTATTTTTATTTTATATTATTTTTTTTTATTATTATGAATTGTCGTTCTTATTTTCATTTTAATATTTTTTTTAAAAATCCCGCCTTTTTGTCTCAGATGTCGCTTTTTTTTCAAACCTACACTACTACGCTAGTGCTGCTGCGAGTAGTTGATAAAAAGAAAGAATAAAAAAAAAGATAACAAGAGTAAACACACAAATGGCCGCTACAATTCGTCATATTTTGGTGTGCTCAAAATAGTGTAGTCATATTTTTGGGTCGTATTAATTAAAGTCATTAATTGGCTGGGCAGTTAAAACAGCTGAGAACCCATCTCCGTTAAGTGATTGATCAGTTATAAATCTGAGTAGCATACTTCGTCCTTTCGATGATATTATTAAACTATCGTATTTCCCGCAATAAATTCCATTTATTGGAGCCTGATAATTATCACCTTCTTGTACTTCCAAAAAATCACTTTGACAATCTGGACTATCTTGTAAGTCAAAATGATAGAACTTTATTGATATAAAATGATCCTCTGGTGCACTAATATGCCAAAAGCATAGTTTATTTGGTTCATATTGTTCCGGATAATTTGGTGATTCTAAGTAAAGTGTGTCATTGTGCTGAATGTAGATATCGTTACTACACACGGCCTCGTACTCTATTATAATAGCTGGCTTATCATATTCAACGTGAGTTCTTGCCAATAAGACTTGAACGATATTGCTGTGAGCTATCAGAGTTGTCTCAAATTTTCCGCAATAATGAGCTGAATAAAATTGAACTTTCGATCAAAAACTACATACTACGTTTAAGTTTGAGGAAGATCTTCATTCCATAATTCAAAAAACATACATACCTATAAGATCATCATTTTTCCAGTAGCCATTTCGAATTTCTAGATAATCTGTTGAACAATCATAGCTCTCGTGCACACTGAGTGATTTCAGTGAAAGTTTAATTCCATGACCTTCTGCAGCTACAATAATCCATCGACAATACTCGACATCGAGCTGAGTCCTTTTTTCTGTCGGAGGACTAATAATGCTTTTGGGCCCGAATAAAGTTCCACCACATCCTGAACAGCCATAAATGATAATGAGAGTATGACTACGTTAATAAACGGGTTTTATTGAATAATGGTGCAATGTGATGATGAAATCGACCTCAGAATAAAATTGCTAATGAAAACTATATAACGAATACTAATGTCAATCTAATGAAGTAGTACATTACATAGCCAGTGGGCTAGGTGAGTCTTTAGACGGGAAGCACACTGTTTTTAACATAAGTCAAAAAGTGAGTCAAGGACAGGTGCAATAATCAGACAGGCGTCGAATAAAATATCTGATATGAAACCGTATTGAAATTTAAATTGAAACAAAAACAGAAAAAAAGCCCCTAATACTTAAGTCTCTATGCGCCTATCAAAAATATACCTAAGCTCAAAAATTGGTAAATGACTTCTGAGCAGAGTGTGCTAAAAAAATCAGTAATACTTACTTAGACACTGATACAAAAGATTAATCGCCACAACATCACCTTGGCTGATACGATTTCTTTGACCAAGTATTGGCCATACACCATCAATTTTCATCAAAGGTATGATTGTATCTAAATTGGGTCCCTTTGCTGAACCGTTTTTTGGATAGTGCATAATAGAATTATAATCATATGGTCGTCCTAAAGTAGTGGATTGATTTTTCCATTCGTGATCAAAGTTTCGTTTTTCACCTATTAATTTTCATTTAGAAATCATTGATTCGATTGTATGAAGAGAATAAAAACTTGTAATGAATTATGTCGAATTTTGTGATTTTTATCATATATGTATTATAGTATCCGCAATTTGCGGTGGCTCGGATTTAGTGAACTGACTAATACTCACCAATCATAATATTATCTTTGAGGATTTTCACATAGTCATCACGATCTGGACGATTGTGTTCATGAAAAAGCCCAAGTGCATGTCCCAATTCATGAAGGATAGCACCAAAGCTTATACAGTTATCGGCTATACTAATCATTTGTTTTTCAGTGGGTTGTTTGCCAATGAATGAACAGCATCTATTTGGACATGAATCGGACTAATAATCGACTAAATTTTACTTATACTGCAATAATCGGCTTATATGTATATTAACAGTTAAGATGAGGAAAATGTATGTAAAGAGTACTCGACCAAATTTCAATAAAAAGCAGCAAAGATTCGAGTAAATGATAATATTGGGTGTTCAATCACTCATTTTCTTGTATTAACTTCAAAAGTATTGATGAAACAGTTTTTATCGTAAGATTCTATGCAATAATGACCAGTAACAGTAGACCGAGTTCACGAGATACATTGTCGAGCACAATTTCCAGATAAACTCGAAATAATTAATGGACCATGAATGTGAATGACTAAAGCGCGAGTATGTAACATACCTGGGTTGAGAAATGTGATCTGTTTTTGAACTAGTTGATCTGTTTTTGATCTTTTATAAAAATTTTAAACTGTGTTTGAACTGTTGTTTAAAAAACAAAACAATGTGTTACCAGCAGACAAGACTAGATTGTATTTTCTTTAACATTCACTCAGTGTATTTTGTTTAAAAATGTTGGTAGCCAATGATAATTTTACAACTTTATATTGTAGTTGTTTTGACTGAATATTAAACGAAAGTGATAAAATTATTCTTAAAATGAAACGAAACTTTTTCAATTCAGTGGATAAAATCGTAAATTATTTTAGCTTTAGAAACCATCAAAATTCTTGTAACATCTTATTACGAAAGGGCATTAGCATGTTTCAAATAATAAGAAAATCAAAATAAATCTATAAATCGAGATTAATATATTTATTCTTATTCATATTTGTAATAAGCGTATCGGGAGCCTTGACCTCCGACTAAATATCCCCACGATGAAATATCCCCAAACTTAAATTTCCCCAACGTTAATTTTTTTTTGTTGATCATATATCATTCTTCAATTTCAAATTTAGTCAATTGATTTCTATATTTGTTAATATTATGCTTTTTTCATATTTTTTAATTTGAATCTCGATGCCTGGGAAAAAATGATTTTGGCTAATTATATAAAATAATGTATTATTATAAATAAAGGTACATATAATTATATATGGATTTATATATATTGTAACATGAGGAAAATTCGACATCGACCCGTGGTTTAATACGATTTGAAAAATAATGAATCGTTATCTGATGAGCAAGTTTTGGTGACACCTATGAGCTCTAATTCCGACTTTCACCACATGACTGTCTTGGTGTAACGCATGTTTTTATTGACTTGTTGTTTTTTATTATTCACTTGTTTAATTTGATTTGTGACGTTACCAATTCTTTTACATAATTTTTAAAAGAAAAATTTTTAAATTAGTTACAATAAGAAATATAATGTGTTTCATGATCAACTATTTTTTAACATACAGTTTTTTAATTGACTACTTTCATGTACTGTTTATGGTAAGAAATAATTTTTATAGTTGTTGTGAAGATTGTAATAGGGCATAAGTGAATTGGATTGTTTACAAATTTATATATGTATTTTTCAGAGCCTGATGAAGACTCAATTAAGAGTCGAAACGTCGCAATAATAACAATAACATGACTGTTTAAGTTTTGTCATTTATTTTTCCAATAACCTGCGAATTTTTTATATTAATTTTATTTAATTGTGATTTGGAGATATTTTGTCCAGGGATCATGAATCATGAAACGATAATGAGTCCTGTTGTTAATTTAAAGGCGATCAAAAATAGTCTAAAATTTGAAGTAGAGACAAAGTCTGTACTTGTTCTAAAATCAAATAAACACTGACTAATTATTAGAACACAACAGTCTGATGTTGGCTTGAATAGAGAATAGTACCCGGGAAAAAAAGTTCTTATATGATCATATATAAATCATATAAAAGTGACTTATATAAAAACATATAAAGTTTTATAATGAAATTGGTCCTATAAAAACTTATATGACTTTATAAAATCTTATATAATCATATAAAATCTTATATAATCATATAAAGTTATATATACCCAGTAAAAATTGATTTTACCTAATCATATATACAATAACATATATATGATTAGATCTCAAAATTGGCAAGATCTGATGATATGTAATTATATATAATCATGCATGAACAAAAAAAAAAAAAAAAAAACACCTATCGGTTAATTGCTATTTTGCCAAATGGTCACCCATCCAACTAATGTTCTGCCTCAATGCTGCTCAACTTTGATGATCGCTTGATTGCCGTCTGCTTCTCTAGTCTGCTTTACTCTTATAAGTATATATCAATCTGTAGCATTACTTAAATCAAATGATCAAATTGATACATCCTACATCAATAATGCACCAAATATGATCGAATTTTATCACATTTATGTTTTATATAAAATTATAAGTTTCTTTAAGATGACCTGCTTATGAGACCATAGAAATTTATATATAAGAATCATAAAACTATGTAAACTTTTATACAAACATATATGATTTTGTATAACCGTATTAAACTCTTTTGTAATCATAAAAATTTATTTATAACTTCATATAAAATCACATAACTTTTTATTAACTATCTGAACTCTTAGAAGAATTTTATAAGGTCATATAAAATTTCATATGATCATATATAACTTTATATGAAGTTACATCGAATTTTATAAAAATTTTATAAGATTATACGAACTATTGTAAGAGTTTTATTAGATTATATGAGTTTTTATATAACCATATATGACTGCATATAATTTAGAACATTTTATCTGGTAATGTTATAAACTAATATATAAGTTTATACGAAATCATATAAAATCCTTATAAAATTATGTAAATTCGTATAAGAATTTTATAAGATCGTATGAGCTTTTATATGATCATATATGACTATATATAAGCATATGAAACTTTATTTGGTATTTTTATAAAGTTATATATAACTTTATATAAAATCACATCAATTGTTATGAAATTCTTATAAGATCATATGAATCCTTATAAGAATTTTATAAGATTATGTAAGCTTTCATATAATCATAGATAAACACATATGCTTATATATGATTCTATAAGAACTTTTTCTCGGGTTTACATAAAATCACATCTATTTTTATAAAATCCTTATAAAACTATATAAATTCTTATAAGATTTTTATAAGATCATATGAACTTTAATATAATTATATATAAGCATATAAAACTTTATCTAGTACTTTTATAAAGTTATATATAACTTTCTATAAAGTCATATCAATTTTTGTAAAGTCCTCACGAGAGTATATTAATTCGTATAAGAACTTAATAAGATCATATAAGCTTTTATGTAATCATATATAATTTTTATATATTTCTTATATGATCATATATAAATTGTATATGAACATTTATGTTTATATATGATCATATAAAATCTTTTTTTCCCGGGTATGGACAAAAACAGATTGAATTTCAGTATAAAATAAATACGATTCAAAAATATAAATTAAATAGAAAATATTTGAATTTATCGTTTATATTAAAACAGATTTAATTTTTCGACTCTGGTATACATGAGTGTGTAAGATTGTCATCGTATGTGCGTTATGAATATAAAGTAAAGGGTATGATCCGGGTACAGATCTAGACGGATGTGTATCGAAAAGTTTGTTTTAGGGAAAGTTAATAACGTAGGGAAGAGCTAAGTTGTCAATAATGGCCATGATAGGATGCTTCCCAACCAGGTGACAATGAGATGTGATTTTTAAACCGGTTTCACATAATTTTAACTCTAGATTTATGTACATTGCTTTTTTCTCACTCATCAAAATATATATATAAGTAGATACTTAACCCGCATTTTAATTTAACAAAAAGTAAGTAGTCTTCAGTAGGTTCTTTGGTTCTTGGAACGAATTTAAGACAAGTCGATTGTTCCCAATGTCGCATTGCTTGCCTAATCAACCTCCGTTGATGTCCAGTATAACTCTTGTCGATTTCATAAGGAATAATGCCTTCATCCCAAAGCTTATCGTTATCGTTCGTAGCGAGAGATCTACGATTTTTATTAACCGATTGTTTCTCATCAAATTCAATTGTATCATCTTCCAGATCATGCCCAATTATAGTGTCAGTTATTACAAACGAATTTATAATAATTACTATTGAAAAAAGAAGTTGAATCACAAAAAAATATGAAAGATACTCCATTCTATTACTGTCCGTAATTTCAAGAGATAAAACACTTTCAGTTAATAACACCAACTAAAGAATGGTACAAATAGATCACAAGTAACAGTAATTACTCGTTCTCCGTGTAGTTGATAAAACTATAAATTTAAAGATCCGGTTTATTCAACTTTGGGTTTTTTCGAAACTTAATAATTAAAAGTTGATATGACTTTTAAATACAGAACATTAAATTTTGGTGTCATTATTTACCAGAATAAATAGTGATAAGACTATACATATACATTATTTCTAGTAGCTCAAATTTTTTTCCTCTACGGTTTCCTATATCTTATCTTCGCTATTCATGTTATCAACAGAAACAAAAAAAGAATGTGTGAAGATCAAAAATTGTAAAAGTCGTTAAGCCGATGGGAAAGCCCAAGATTTTCCGCTGATGCCAACATCGAAAAATATTTGGGCTCCTTTGCACTTCGACCTCAACAATAATTTTGACAGGACCGATAATAATATCCGTCGTTGCCAAGATCGACAGGTCATAATTACGCGTTGTTATGAGTTTGTGACAAAAATATCATAAACATCGTAAAATTCTCCCTTTTTACGACACCGCTCGGCCTTACTATAATACAAAAATGACAGAAAACAATATATCGGGATTAGAATAAGAAGTTATTCTCTATCAACCAAACTACCCGGACTTAACTTCATCAAATTATCATTTATACCGGACTTTGAAAAACTATTAACGTAACAAACAATTCGATAATCGAAAGTCTCTCTACAATACTTTAAGGCTTATTTCAAGTCAAGACCGAAGATTTTCTGGATGACTAGGATGCAGAACTTATCAGACCATTGGAGACGAGTCTCAGATATTGAGCGAGAATATATTATAAATCAATATTATCCTAGTAAGATGTCATGTCCCTACAATAAAGAGGTCGTTTCTGTCGGCCAACGTCTTTACCGACTAGTAGTATTGAAACTTAATTCAAATTTTGCGGTTAAGTGTAAATAACCAACATGAGTCTACGATAGAAAGTATGATTAGACAAGTAAAATAGGGAGTTATGAGTTATCTCTTCAAGGAACAATGCACTGTACGAGAAATTTGTAAAGTAATCCATGATGAAAATTTCTCAACTAAAAGGCAACGGATAGATTTTAGGAAAAGAGTGCAGGTACCAAGCTTCAGATAAGTGACGAGGAAGAGGGACGAAGATGGGCTCTAGTAGGGTATGTAGTGATCATTGCATTTGATGTGTAAAATGGGTTGATAATATTTCTATGAAGCGTAAAAATGTCTATGAATTAATTCAATACTGTCTTTTGTTGAACAATCAAACTATTTAATTTTTTAATGTCATACTCTTTATGACAATACAAGAAACAACATAAGAATTTTAAGAATGAGACGAAAATAATAGATGGCAACCAATGGATGTATCAATTATAGTTATTAATTGTTTGCGCAGTAATAACAGCAGAAAATCCATTTTCGTTTATCGATTCATCAGTTATAAATCTGAGAAGCAAAAATCGTCCGATTGACGTTATTTTTAAATTATCGTTTTTCCCACAATAAATTCCATTCATTGGAGCCTGATAATTATCACCTTCTCGTACTTCCAAAAAATCTCTTTTACAATCTGGACTATCTTGTAACTCAAAATGATAGAACTTTATTGATATGAAATGATCCTCTGGTACACTAATATGCCAATAGCACAGTTCATTGGGTCCATATTGTTCCGGATAATTTGGTGATTCCAAGTAAAATGTTTCGTTATGTTCAATGTAAGCATCGTTATAACACACAGCCTCGTACTCTATTATAAAAGTCGGCTGATCAAATTCAACGTAGGTTCTTACCAATACGACTTGTACAATATTGCTATCAATTATAAGTGTTGTGACATATTTTCCACAATACCGAGCTGGATAAAATTAAACTTTCGATAATAAGCTAAATATTGTGTTTAACTTTGGCAAAAATCTTTACTTTATAATTTAAAAAACACTCGTACCTATGGACTCATCGTTTTTTCCGTAGCCTTTTCGTATTTCCAAATAATCCGTTAAACAATCGAGGCTTTCACGAATATTGAGTGATTTGATTGAAAGTTTTATTTGATGACCTTCAGCTGCTCTGATTGTCCATTTACAAGATTCAACAATCAGTTGTGAATTAGTTTGAATTGGAGGACTGAAAATACCCTTAGGCTCCAATAAAGTTTTACCACATCCTGAACAGCCATGAAGGAAAATGAAAAATATAAATATGTAAGTAAACAGCTTGTACTAAAGAGAGTTTATAGAAAAGGTAAAAAGTGATGATGAAGATCTAGCGTAGAAAAAAAATAAACATGAACACTTTTAATAGAATATTTATGCCACCTAATGAAGGATTTTTTCATAGTTAAACAATTTTTATTTGCAAATGTGGATAACTCCTGAGTAAAGTATGCTAATAAAAAATGTGATGCATACCGAGACAGTGGTACAAATGATTTGTCCCCATAATATCAACTTGGCTAAGATGATTTCTTTGACCAAGGATTGGCCATTCACCATTAATGTTTATCAACGGTTTTATTGTATCTGTGTTAAATGTTTTTGCAAAGCTGTTTTTCTTATAGTGCATTATAGAACTGTAATCATAAGGTAGTCCCAGTGTAGTGGAATCATTTTTCGAAACCTTATCGAAGATTCCTTCTTTCCCTGTTGGTTATCATTGAAAATTTGTCGATTCAATAATTGCGTATCAAGAATAGAAGTCTACGTCAAACGCTAAAGTTGCTTTGACTATCTTGTAACATTTTTGACCGTTCCAAAGAGATATAGTGATTTTATTTTTTAAACTTATCACATACCTCTTTCTACAGTAGCTTAAATCTAGTTAACGAATGGATATTCACCAATCATAATGTTGTCTTTAAGGATTTCCACATGGTCATCACGATCTGGACGACTATGTTCATGAAAAAACCCAATTGTATGTCCCAATTCATGAAGAATAGTACCAAAGCTCATGCAGTTATCGGCCATACTAAGAATTTGTCTCTCAAAGAATTGCTTGCCAATGGATGAACAACATCTGTTTAACCATTAATTTAAACAATAATTACGTTTACTTAATTCTAAGTGCAATAATCGATTAATAAGAATGAAAGTCAGAAACTGGGACACGAAAAATACAGTAGCGTTCAACAATATTTTGACAACATGGAATTTGTTATCATCTTCTTCAAAATAAAACTATATCGAAAAAACTATATCGGGGTCACCCCCTATATATATACTATATAGGGAAGTGACTCAAAAAAACTGACTAATTGTTTTTTTGAGTCTCTTATGAAAATTTGTTGGTATGACATGTTTTACGAAACAAATATTTGTTAAACTCTTAGTAGAATTGAGATTTCAAGCTGCTCTATTAGGAAGATTTGTGTTTATACCTAAGACTAACTTTTGAGACCACGATAAAGAGATTTTTTTTATTTTTGAAACACCCTAATATACATAGATACAGAATTACTTTACCCGCATTGCATTTTAACAAATAGTAAGTAATGTTCGCCAATTCCTCCGGTTCTTGGAACGAACTGAAGACAAGTCGATTGTTCCCAGTGTCGCATAGCTTGCTTGATCAACTTCCGTTGTTGTCCAGTATAACTCTCATCAATTTCATAAGGAATAATGCCTTCATCCCAAATATTATCATTATTATTAGTAGCGAGAGATCTGCGATTTTTATTAAGCGATTGTTTTTCTTGGAATTCAGCTGTATCATCTTTTACATCAAGCCCAATAGTAGTGTCAGTTATTACATATGAATTGACAATAATTATCATTGAAAAACAAATTTGAATTACGAATGAAAATAAAATATACTCCATACTTTTTCTGTCAGTTATTTAAAGATATAAATCACTTTTAGTTGAAAACAAAAACTGAAGTATCATAAAAATAGTTCACGACTAACAAAAATTACTTGTTCTCAGAGCGGTCAATAAACTTCATAAATTTAATGATTGTCTTTTATTAGCTTTGGGTTTTTTTGAAATTTATCATCTAAGAATAAGTACCACTACCACATATAGAACGTGAAACTTAGGTATTATTACTTATCAGAATTCATAGTCATAAAAATATATATATATATATATATATATATATATATATATATATATATATATATATATATATATATATATTAATTCTGGAAGCTCATATTTCAAGTAGATATCATAAAAATCTATCTTTTGTATTTGTCCTTATGATGGAATTTTTGAAAAATTTTGCTACCTCTAAGCTCAGCTCGACGAGCTAAGTCAGGAAATACATTTAGTTCGAGAGTTTATATACACTAATAGAAAAAATTAAAGGATCAAAAAAATTCCAAATTTTTGGGCGATTTTCAACAGGCCCTAACTTTGAGAGAAATGGTCGTACAAAATATTAAAAAAAAGGAAATTGTAGCTCCAAGTGTCTCTTTTTTAGATTAGAACTTCAAAATTTTTTTGCGTCAGCGGTTTTAGAGTAATCTTAGAAAAACCAGCGACAAAAAAATTTTCAAATTAAAAAAATTTTTTTTTTTGGTCTTCGGGCGTGGAAAAAATTTTTTTTGCTTAACCACTATGAGGATCGGATATCTTCACTATTCAGCTTTAATTTATTTTTTATGGACCTTGATACGTCCACTTCTCGCCGAGATATCGGTCGTCAAATGGAAAAGGATCGTTTTGTCTTTGGTTATCGATATTTTAGAAACCAATGATCGCACAGAAAGTTAATGGTGGGTTTTAAAAACTTGAATAAACTCCCTTCAACGATTAGCCATTGTTTTTTCGAAAAAAAAATTTTTTCCTATCGTCACATGAATTTAAAAATGCAACAATAAAAGGGCTTTTTATGGTTTTTTGGAAAATCAAGCGCTGAAACGAAAATATTTTGGAAATCGATAATGTCAACTGTGAATTTTAAAGTTCAATATGTCCACAATTACTCTACAAAGATCCAGATCAACTCATCCAGCCATTTATTTGTTTCACTCGATCAAATTTTTGAAAAAATTAAACGATCACGTTTTTTGCTCTGAAAAGCTCATAATCTTTAACAAGATGAAAACAAACATTTTTTCTAAGCTTTGTCCACAATTTTATTGCAGACACTGCTCAAATTTCCAAAAAAGAAAAAAGTTTTTTTTCGAAACAAAACTTAAAAAAAAAAAATATTAAAAAAAAACAAATATATATATATATATATATATGTGGTGGTTCGGCTTCACTCCGCGAGATGGCATCTACAACTCACGCCTCTCGCAGTATCTTGTCCCTACACCTATTTTCAATATATAACATTTCCAACATGTTACTTCCAACTCGGCGTCTTAGGTGGGGTATACGATAGACACACCTAACTGAGGAGTCTCAGCTATCGTATACTTAGACGAAACGCCTCTCTCCCTACAAATACCTTTTTCTATCTCTCTTCTTCTCATCCTTTCTCACAACGTTTCACTCTTTGGTAGTTGGCGACTTAGGCAGTGATTTTCGCAATCTAATCCTAAAGTATCGTCGCCAAATATATATACGATATAATGCGCCGTTTTCCAACGATAGCGTCCACAATTCTACACTAATCTTAATAAAACTTAGTACACTTATACTATAGACGATTACCTTAGATGAGTTCGCGAATGAGCCAATTCGGCCAATAAGTTTAGAAGTTATGGTTATTTTAAATTTTGTTAAATTTCCAAAAAAAAATTGTTTACTGATTTAACTGGATGTAACTTACAAACGGTAAGAGATAGCTAATTTTTGTTTATTCTTTGTGGAAGCTCGTTTGATTGCCTTCAATTTTCACTATATAGCTCATTGATTTAACCATTTTTCCTAGTAGATAGATGGTTTTGAACATTTACAATATATTATAATAACTTATTTTATGCAGGATTTCACTTTGATTATAGCCACCATTTAAAACTGATCGCTTTGAAACTTGGGTTACGTATTTTGTGGGTGACTACTTTGATCGAGGTTGAAAATGAGCTCAATCGGTCCACAATTTTAGAAGTTATCGCATTTAAAAATTTTGAAAATGACCAAAATTCATCTTTCTACTTATTCTTTCAAAAATAGAATTCATGAAGATCAAAAATCTCAAAACTCGTTGACCCCAAGTGTGAGCCCTAAATTCGCCGCTGGTGCCAACGCTGAAAAATGTTGACGTCGATGTGTGCTTTGAGCTTAAATTGAATTTTTTATTCATTTTTCGTCTTATAGAAAAATTTTTTAATATATCCGTTACTTAAAATGTATGGTACTATTCATTTCGACCAAGATACTTGTGATAATGTGAATGTGAATAGTGTGTAAGAACATCTGTCATTAAGAAGTAAACGTGGAGTAAATCCATAGAAAAGGCGAAGTGGATAACTTGTAAATTATTCACTACCTTCTGGAGCTCATTTTATTCCCGGGGAGAATGAAATGATGTCGGAATGTCTTTAAAATAATTCAATACAGTTTTTTTTAATCAATCAAATCATTACAGTAATTTTTATTGATTTTGTGATGGAAATACAAATAGCAACATAAAAGTTTTCTTATCTAGACAAATATATTGAATAGCAATCAATTAACGTATCAATTATGGACATTATTTTGTTGCGCAGTAATAAATGCAGAGAACCCATTTCCGTTAATAGATTCATCAGTTATAAATCTAAGAAGCATAAATCGTTTTGCTGACGTTATTTTCAAAGTATCATTTTTACCGCAATAAATTTTATTAATTGAAGCCAGAAAATAATCAAATTCTTCCGCTTCTAAAGCATCACTTTTGCAATCTAGACTATCTTGCAACTCGAAATGATCGAACACTATTGATATAGAGTGATCCTCTGGTACACTGATGTACCAATAGCACCATATATTCGGTCCATATCGTGCCGGATAATTTGGTGATTCCAAGTAATGTGTATCGTTATGTTCAATGTAAATATTGTTATTACACACGGTCTCATACTCTATTACGAAAGCCGGCTCATCATATTCAACAAGAGTTCTTATTAATAACACTTGCACAATATTGCTATCAACTATGAGTGGTGTTACATATTTTCCGCAATAATGAGCTAGATAAAATCAAACTATTGATTAAAAACTACATCCTGTATTTAAATTTGACAAAGGTCTTCGTCCTATAACTTGAAAAACAAACGTACCTATGACGTCATTATTTTTCCGGTATCCATTTCGAATTTCCAGATAATCTGTTGAACAATCGAGGCTTTCACGAACATTCAATGATTTGATTGATAGTTTTATTCGATGACCTTCAGCTGCTCTAATTGTCCATTGACAATGATGATCATCAAGCTGTGATTCTTTTTGAGTTGGAGGACTAAAAATGCCCTTCGGCTCCGATAAAGTTTTACCACATCCTGACGAATCGAAAGAAACAATGAGATAAATTAGCTTGTATATAAATAATTTTCTTAAAATATCTGATGAGAACTTTAAACAAACACTAATTACAAACTAATACTTAAGTATGTTTGGGCAGTTTAAACATATACATAAACCTATAAATGCGAATTCTCCCTCGGAGAAATATATTCATAAAATAAGTGATACATACTGAGACAGTGGTACAGCAGATTAGTTGTCGCAATATCACCTCGGCTTAAACTATTTCTTTGTCCAAGTATTGGCCATTTACCATCAATTGTCATCAACGGTTTGACGGTGTCTAAATTAAGTTCTTTTGCTGAACTACTTCTTGCATAGTGCATTATTGAACTATAATCATAATCCTGTCCCAGAGTCGAAGAAACATTTTCTGATACTATAGCGAAGTTGCGATCTCTACCTATTGATTTTCATTAAAAATTATTAATATCATTGCATGAAGGAAATAAAAACTTGTACCAAATTAAGGTCGTTTTGATTCTCGGTGGTACTTTGATAAAATTTTTTTGTGAGGTTCGATCAAGAAATACAGAATTCTTGATTTGATCGTTAGTTCCTAGACAGGTATTGCAGTAATAAATATTCCATGAAAAACGCATCAAAAGTTGATTAAGCGAGGTCATTACAGATTGTTGGGTAGCATTGTCTGAAGAACATATATTATTTACGGTATTTTGTCGAGGTAAAGTTTGTCTTTGATTACTCAAATGGGTTGCAGCGCGGCCAACCTACTAACTTTTTTCAAAGTCGTGATTTTGCTGTCATTGCAAAAAACGTGGTTGTATGGTGATGCGGCTTATGGATAGTGATAAGTCATTCCGGGTACATATAGATGGCATTAATTTACGGTCGTGTACCTGTTAACTTACCAACTGGCTACAGTTAATTAATTGAATAAATTTTTTTTTTTAATTTATTTAAAGTCGCCCTAACTGCCAGGGTCGCCAGCGACAAATCGAGTGTTGGGTGTGAAACCTGGGGACAGTAAGATGATTGTGATTTCGGCGTCGGAAAAACCTCAGGGCAAGGAGACCTCACGCTTTTGTGAAAAATTCATACTTGCACTCACTCAGGTTTGAATCCAGCACCTGACCGATAGAGCCTGTTCGAACGATCTAGAGTTAAACGCCTTGGTCCGCTTGGAAAAGAGCTCGGTTTAAATGAAAATTGTGATCTTAAAAATTAATTTGATATAAAACCGTGTGACTGTTGGTGATATAGGTCCAACCCATTTACAATTTTTTGGTAACTTCAGCATTAGGTATGAAGCAAGATGTGTTGGGGGTGCCTCACTGACGATTCCACCAACACTTCTAAGAAGAAACCTATAATTAATTGGTGCCTAGTGAATCCTTAATTCAATAAAGATTCAATAACTGCGTCACAAATATTTGGGATTAAGGTTTTTTGGTTGTTTTGTCGCACGTATGTTTTGCCTTCGGTTATCCAGTCGTGTCACAGTTTCATCCCGTGCGTTAACCGACGCATCGGTGAGGCTACGTAAACGTACTCTTGCTTTTAGATTACACCTTTGTACTAATCCGAACGAAGCCAAAACTCTGTAGCGGGCTTTATTAGGTAGAAAATTAGTGGAAGATGACAATTACTTCCCTAACTACTCGCATCTATGTGCTTGGTTAGCTGTTTGAGACCATACTATTGAAACGGTTTTCATGTAATCAATTTATCATGAATCCTTACTCTACGGTAGCTTAGTTTTTGTTAAGTTATCAGTACTTACCAATCATAATATTATCTTTAAGGACTTTCACATAGTCATCGCGATCTGGACGATTGTGTTCATGAAAAAGACCTATTGCATGTCCCAACTCATGAACGATAATTCCAAAGCTCATACAGTCATCAGCTATGCTAATAATTTGCACTTTGATAGGTTGTTTGCCAACAGGAGAACAACATCTGTTGAAATATTGATTCAAACAATTATCGATTAAACTTTATTCTTACTGCAATAATTGACAAAAAAGTATATTAATCAGTAACCGGGATTAGAGGGATGTGCAAAGAGTACTTATGACTATGTGGCCACTCGCGAAGTACTTTTTACCAAACCTACATTACAAGTTTAAGTTCCTGTACTGTTTATAGAAAGAAAATCGTACTTGTTTATTATAAGAAAACAAATGATGATAATTAGCGCGTGCATCATTCTTCTACAAACATGGACAAAATTTGGACTTCCAGGTACAGATCTAGTGAAAATAGTATATAACACACCGAGGGAAGTAAAGTAAGAAATGTTTCAAATCACATGTAATGCCGAGGCAAAGCCGAGGTCAACAAACATGTGATCTGAGGCTTTCTTATTTACTTCCCGAGGGGTGTATACTATTTTTCTCCTCGACGGAGGCGGAAAACGGCAACTTCGTTTTGCACAGCGGGACGAAAGTTGACGCTTTTCGCCCGGAGGTGAGAAAAATTATATATGCGCCACGACGGAAAGTCGGACATCCCGATCAAGGTGTTTGCCACCTTCATCTTCAGCTCGGGTAAGCAATTATACACGCAGGATCGAATACCCTACTTTCCCTTTCTCGGAGTATAATATAATATTTAACAGTTCATAATGAAACCATATTCTACAATAGTGACCGGATACTGGAGATACTGGTCATAGGATTCTTTTTTTACTATAACTTTCGAATAACCTCGGAAAAATACATGGAGAGTAAGTATACTCTAGCGACATTGTCTAAAGCAAGTAAATTAAGAAAAACCATCAGCAAGTCTCTTACGGAAAATTTAAACAAAACTTGAAGAAAATGCATTTCATCAATATAATAACTGCAGATTTCATCACACCTCACTTAGGATTCTTTTCAAAGACTCACAGAAATTTGTAGAAACTATTTGCAGCAATTATTAAGCATGATAGAAATGACAAAATTGTTAGGTCTGAATTTCTATAATATTTTTTTTCACTAATTTAAATTATATGATCATTTTACCCGCATGGTGCTTTATCAAACAATAAGTAATGCTTATCAAGTCCTTCGATTGTTGGAACGAATTGAAGGCAAGTCGATTCTTCCCAATGTCGCATAGCTTGCTTTATCAACTTCCGTTGTTGTCCGGTGAAACTATCGTCAAATTTATAAGGAATAATGCCTCCATCCCAAAGCTTATTGCTATCATTGGTGGCGAGAGATCTGCGATTTTTATTTGTCTGTTCTTTTCTTTCAAATTCAATTGTCTCGACTTGGACATCATGTTCTATAGTAGTATCAGTTATTACATATGAATTTACAATAGTTATTATTGAAAAACAAACTTGAATTTCGAAAAAATATGCAATACTCTTCATACTTTTTTTTTGTTAGTTATTGAAAGAAAAAGTTTGAAACAGGAAATGAAGTATCATAAAAGTAATTCACTACTGATGATAATTATTTTTTTCTACAGCGACTAATGAATCTTTATAGATTTTATTGTTCTGTTTGTCTAGCTTTGGGTTTTTGAACGTCAATTAAAAATAAGTACCACAATCACATATATAACATAAAACTTTAGTGTAATTATTGACAAAAATCAATGGTCATAAAAAAGCAAATAACACATTATTTTCGTTAGCTCATTTTTTTTAAATTATATTTCTATAATTGATCTTCGGTATTTATCAACTGCTACAAAAAACAAATATATGATGATCGACAATTCAAATAGCGGTTGGCTTAACGAGTCAGCCTTACAATTTGCCGCTATTTGATATTTTGAATTATGAATATTAGTGTCTTGTAGTTCTATGAAAAAGTTCTCTTCAGAACGATGAAATTGAAATATATTCAACATTGATATCTAAATCGTAAATAATTTATTTTTGTGAACTTGGAATATCAAAAGCGAATAAGATTTAATAGAAACAATGGACCGTCTTCATTCTTTTGCAAGGTACTTATTAAACAAATTATATAAATATAAATATATATGTATATATATTAGAGTGGTCCAAAAAAAAAGTCTCTTGGCTATCAAAAAGCTCCTCTAAGGTATGAAAAAAATTCCCTCTAAAGCTCAGCTTTATATCTCAATTCTCCACGAAGCTCAATAAAGTTGTATTTTGCTATTTAAATAACACGTAAAAAATTTTGTTTTACGTTTTCATCCGGTAAAACTACGAAAAAAAATTTTTTCTGTATTTTCCATTAGTCATTCTTGTAGGAAATTTAATTCTCTACAAAAAAGTATTGGAATAGTTTTTTCGTAATCCTAACGGTTAAAAAGTTCTTGAGCTTCAAATACTCGTTACTAAGTAAATTTGAAGGAAGATAGTTTTAGAGCAACTCTTTAATAGAATTGACACCATTACTAGATAATTTATTTAGTCTAGATTCGATTCTCAGTTCAGGCTGTCTATATTTTTCTCAATTTATCTATGAATTGTCTTATTGAGAAGATTAATTGTAAGTTTGGGTTTCACTATATTCAAAAATTGGTTTTTTTATATTTTCTCAATAAGACAATTTATAGATAAATTGAGTAAATATAGAAAGCCCGAACTAGGAATCGAACTCAGGCCATATCGGTATCGCGTCTAATGCTCTACCAGTAGACCAGATGAATCAAGAGCAAGCTAGTACTTGCGGACGGATACTGAATTTAATTTTCTTCATATCTGATTAAATTTTCTTCTATTGCGAATATTTATAGCTCAATAACTTTTTACCCGTTAGGATTACGGAAAAACTAATTTAGTACTTTTTTGTAGGAAATTTAATTTCCTACAGGAATAATTGATGGAAAATTCCGAGAAAAATTTTTTTCGTAGTTTTACCGGATGAAAACATAAAAAAAATTTTTTTACGTTTTTTTAAACGGGAAAATATAAATTTATTGAGCTCCTTGAAGAATTGAGATATCAAGCTGCATTTTAGAAGGAATTTTTTTTATACTTAAGAAAAGCTTTTGAGACAATAGCACTGAAAAAAAAAAAATGTTTTTTTTGGACCACTCTAATATATATATTTACCATGCTCGTCACATTATGTAGACTTGCTTAAGACAAGGTACATATTAACACAAAATTTCCCTAAAAAAGCTACTGGGGTTAGTATTGATTGGTCTAATTAATATGCTTGTAATAACGTACATAAAGTGTCAGCATATTTAACTGCTTGCGTGATCGTTATGAGTGAGGAGCATCCCCTCTATTTAATGAAAAAGATATCTTTGAAACTCCTAATAGCCAATAACTATAGCCAGTCATATTGTTCTTTGTTACCTCAATGTTAAGTTCAACTATGCAAGTATTCATTAGTGAAACATAACCATGCCCATATTCTGATGTTGATCTGTCTGAATTAGAATTGAAACTATCAGGAATTCATGAATTTTCATGGGTATAGTAGAATCGATGAATACGAAATCAATTGTAAAGATGAACACATCGAGAAAAATTCTACTCATCATCATTTTTACGGCTAAAATGAATTTAAGCAATGGAAATGTTATTAGAATTCAAAGCCCATTGAATATTTCTATAATTGATCACTCAATGGTAAGTTATAAATATTAACAGTATATTGTGCGACTAGGGTAATGTTGGCGCCCAAACCGTAAGCGAGGGCTTACATCACCCACAGTCTGAAGTAGCTTTTCATTCTGAGTTATACACTAGAATTTTCATGATTACTTGCATTAAAACTTGAAGTTTCAGTGTCAGCAGCCAGTCAGGAAACAAATAATTTACAACCAATGGTGTGATCAAATATTAACGTAAGCGTAAATTGTGATTTGCAATTTACAATTAAGTCGAAACTGGAAATACTCTTCATTATTGACACACATCATTATGAAAAATCACAAAGTTAGAACTATGATTCATGTAATTAAATTAATAGTCTGAAATCACTATTCAACTGATGGAAATTATCAGAGTTGAAATTGCGAATGCCTCTAGTCAACGGGCCGGAACATTATCTGTTCGTTCCCAAAGGAAGAAACAAGTTTGTTTCTACCTGGTGACAGAAGGTGTTCACAATCTAAGCTTTTGCTAAAATTTTTTCGCAACATTGAACAGAAATTAACTATTTTCGACTGGCTGTAGAGACACTGAAAGTTGAAGTTTCAATACTGGTATAATGAGAAATCAACTACTGATTCATTAAAGGTCAATATCATCGAAAAATGTTTACCTGATGTAAGAAACATTTTGTTTGGTGGTTCACATGATCCGGAAACAATTAAAAATATGAATAATTTGTACCCATTTGCTACAGTAAGACTTAGCAATTTATCAGTAATTGAAAAACTACGCTATCATCAAAAGAAAATTGATTTGCTAGTACTAGACGGCAATAAATTAAGGAAATTTTTACCATCGTTAGAAGTCTGTCAGAATCTCAGAATAGCAAATAATGAAGTAATGGTCTTTGTCATTTGTAAGAAGCTTAATATATTGAAAATATTCACAAGTTATTTTTCAAAGTTATGGAAGTGTCGTTTCTTGACTAGTTACGTGTTTTACTTAAATTCCAAAAATAAGTTGAAGATATACACATTCAATCCTTATTCAGATCGGAAAATATATAATTGGAATGAAATGAAATTATTATCAATATATCCAAGGAAAAAGTTTGGTAAACGCTGGACACTCTACTATCGGCCATACTTAGAAGGTACCGTCATTTTAAATCAGTTACAATTAGGGGTGTGCGAATAGTTCGAACGTGCATGGAGAAATTATTCTTATTTGGAACGGTGTGGTGTCATAGCAGTGCCGGACTATGTTGGTGACCTGTCGGAAATGGAAATAAACACATACAAAAATTAATATGGCCGTAGTAAAAATCAACTACGATTATATCACAAACTATTGTATCCATTGGAAATTTTTTTATGATTATATCAATTTCTGCATGTGTTTATTTCAATTTCCGACAGATGGCCAACGTGATCCAGCATTACCATATGACACCATAACATTCCAAATAAAAATAATTTTTCCGTTCACGAATTTATTTCATTATTCGGAGATTTTCGAACTACTGACAAATCGAAATATTCGTATGTTTTTGAGTCATTCGAAGACTTACGAATATCTCGAAAATTTTCTTTTGAATGATTTGAACCGAAACTTGAATCGGTAATCATGAAACATAACGTATGTGATAAAGTATGGCACACGATTTTAGACTACGGATTGGGCGCCAGTTTCATCCTAGTTTGAAGTCGTCGTGTCTTATTCATTGTCACACAATATACTATACTTTTCCTACGTTAATTTTCATTTCAGAAAATATATGTCAAGGTTTTAATTTTGATCGAACAAAGTATTTAGATGGTAATAATGTAACTGCAATCAGCGGAAGTTTATCTCCAACTTCCAGTCAACAGACCAAAGAACTCATCGAAAAGGCATTGAATATCAAAGTGCTCGAAAAAATACCCTTCTTGATTCAAAAAAATGGAAGTTTTTACCATGAGAAATTGCATGATTTCACGCTGACAAGATACCACCCCACTGACGATTTAAGTGAAGACTATCTGTACAGCTTTTCTCATCCTCGAAAATTCTATTCCATTATCATAGTGACCCATAATCGCGGTCTGCTCACCCCAATGGAAAAAATCTATAATTACTACGGTTTCGTAACAGTTATCTCAACAATTATAATTCTTGCTATAACATTCATCGTCATTTACTTGACAGAACGTGACCTCACATTTGCGAGCTTTGAAATTATTCGGCTGCTGATAAATACTGAAATATTGACATCCATGAAGACAACGTCCAGTCGTATATTTTTTTCAATGATATTTTTATATTTTTTAATAATCCATGGGACCTTCAGTGGACGACTTGCTGGTTTCTTAACTAATGCCGAGTATCGGGAAAATTCTGAAACTCTTGAAGATCTGAAGGACTCGCGATATAAGCAAATTTACGCCCCGTTTGCCGCCACAGATTATATAATAGATGAAGAAATTAGAAATAAAACTATTTTTGGAATATTCAACTGCAAAAACGTTATAGAGAATAATAACTCAGTGGCTTGTATTGGTGATTATCACAAACTTTTACCGGCTATTAAATATCTTGACTTGCATGTAATAAAAAAGCCATTACTTACCGGATATTACAGTCACTTGATGCGGAAGAATTGGCCTATGGCATCTCGATTCAATGATGTCATGATTTGGTGTCAGCATTCAGGATTATCTGATAAATGGTCCGAAGATGAAATTGCTAAAGATGTTCGTCAGATTAAAGTTAAAAAAGCACGATCATTGATAAGTTATCGTCCGGTTACATTCGATGATTTGAGAATTTTTTTTCTACTGTTAGGAATTGGATTAATTTTGTCAATTGTCGCTTTCATTTTCGAAATAATGATCGCCCCCAAAAATGATTGTAAGAATCGTAAAAAAATTAAGAGGGTGCGAATCAAACGTGGAATACCGATCGCTTTGATCGAATTCAGAATTAGAAAACTATTTATGAAATCTATTTATGGTCTATTTTTGAAAAAATATAATAAAAAGTGAAATGCGATTCTATGATCTACATTCAAAGCTTGTGATTATGGTTGTCATTAATTTCATGTTTTTAGTTATAGAGAGCGAAATTGAATACAGTCACTGGTGGTGATATCTTATTGCTAAATCAATCATTGACTTTTCTGTAAAGTCGTTTAGTGACTATAAAACAGTATATCTATCGATCTACATATATATAAAAACTGCAGACTTGTCATATTTTTCACGAACAATATGGATATTCTTCGCGATATTTATTCTTTGTAATGCCATTTTTACGTAATGATGTGCTTTCTTAATATTAGTTGCTAAAATATGATATCTATATTATATCCTATAACTCAATTTTTTTAAATCATTTATTTACGTATTATTAATTTTGTCTTTGAGAATAACTGTCTTATTAAGAAGGTTTGCATGTTTAGGTTTCCACTATATAAAACTGGTGTATGACCGTACGATAGACGGTGTAGCTCAATAAGTTATAGATAAAATTGAACGGAATATAGTACAGTACCAGATAGCTCAACTGGTAGAGCACTCGGCGCGATACCGACATGGTCTGGGTTCGATTCCCAGTTTGGGCTATCTATATTTTTCTCAATTTATCTATAAATTGTATTATTAAGATGGTTTCATGTTTAGGTTTTCACTATATAAAATTGGTTAATAAAATCTCAATAAAACAATTATTATTATTTATTATTTTGATTGTGATGCCAATATAAATAGCAACATAAAAGGTTTCTAAATTAGATAAATATAAGAAATAGCAATCATTTAACGTATCAATTACGAACATTATTTGGTTCAGCAGTAATAACAGCAGAAAATCCATTTTCGTTTATCGATTCATCAGTTATAAATCTGAGAAGCAAAAATCGTCCGATTGACGTTATTTTTAAATTATCGTTTTTCCCACAATAAATTCCATTCATTGGAGCCTGATAATTATCACCTTCTCGTACCTCCAAAAAATCTCTTTTACAAGCTGGACTATCTTGTAACTCGAAATGATAGAACTTTATTGATATAAAATGACCCTCTGGTGCACTAATGTACCAATAGCACAGTTTGTTGGGTCCATATCGTTCTGGATAATTTGGTGATTCCAAGTAAAATGTATCATTATATTCAACGTAAATATCATTACTGCATACGGCCTCATACTCTATTACAAAAGCCGGCTTATCATATTCAACGTGGGTTCTTACCAATACGACTTGTACAATATTGCTATTAACTAAAAGTGGTGTTGCATATTTTCCACAATAATGAGCTGGATGAAATATAATTTCCAATTAAAAACTACATTCTATGTTTGAGTTTGACAAAGGTCTTCGTGCTATAATTAAAAAAACGAACGTACCAATGACGTCATTTTTTTCCCGGTAGCTATCCCGAATTTCCAGATAATCCGTTGAACAATCAATGCTTTTACGAATATTCAATGATTTGATTGAAAGTTTTATTCGATGACCTTCAGCTGCTCTGATTGTCCATTGACAATGTTCGGCCTCGAGCTGTGTGCTTTTTTGTGTCGGAGGACTAAATATACCATTAGGATTCGACAGAGTTCCACCACATTCTGACAAATCAAAAGGAATAATGAGATACATTAGCAAGTTAATGAACAAGTTTCTTAACATAGGGGTCATTCCATGTCAAATCGACAAATTTTTTACCTGACCCCCTTTGTTTTTGCTTAAAATTTTCTATCTTTTTCTATCCCCCGAAAGTTATTTTTCAGAATTTTTTCAAATTTTTTTTCTCGACTCAAAAAAAGTTATGAATTTTTGAAAAAAACCGCTCTTTTATTTTGAAATTGCCAGAACTTTTTCAAAAATTGACCGTTTGGGAACTTTTTTTTTCAAAATTTTTGTTTTTAAATGTAGTTTTCAAAAAAAAATATGAAAAAATTTTCAAAATCCCAGATATATGAAATATTTTAGTTTTTTTGAAAAAACCGTAATTTTCTCAAAGTCCGAACATTTTTTTTTTATTTTTTTTTGCTCTAAAAATACTTCAACTAATTCTGCAATGATCCCCGTTAATCAAAAGATGTGACGACAATCGCTTCTAATTTGTTTTCTTGATTATAAAAAAATTTTTCTTGAATTTTTGCTGATTTTATATAACTTTGTTATGAAATTTTTTTTATTTCCTTGTGAAACCTCAAAAGTTGAAAAATAAAATTTTATTGGAGAATTTCAAGTGATTATCGTCCAAGAAATTGTTATTTTTTTCAAAAAAGTAAAAAAAAAGGACTTTTCATACTCTTAAATAAATTCACCGTCTCTTAACATCTTTAAATAAATTAATAAAAGTATAGGGCCGGATAGCTCAACTGGTAGAGTACTAGGCGCGATACTGAATTGGTCTGGGTTCGATTCCCAGTTCGGGCTATCTATATTTTTCTCAATTTATCTGTAAATTGTCTTATTGAGAAGGTTCTTTGCATGTTTGCATGTTTAAGTTTCCACTATATTTAAATATAAAAATAACTTTTAAACCCATTGTATTTTTGAAGTTGTCATATTTCAGTACCAAAAAAAAATGTCCATAAGAGTAAAAAAATAACGTCAATGAGAGAAAAAAATTATTTTTTTTTTTAAAATAACAATTTCTTGGACGATGATCACTTGAAATTCTCCAATAAAATTTTATTTTTCAACTTTTGAGGTTTCACGAGGAAATAAAAAAAATTTCATAACAAAGTTATATAAAATCAGCAAAAATTCAACAAAAATTTTTTTATAATCAAGAAAAAAAATTAGAAGCGATTGTCGTCACATCTTTTGATTAACGGGGATCATTGCAGAATTAGTTGAAGTATTTTTAGAGCAAAAAAAAAAAAAAAAAAAATGGTCGGACTTTGAGAAAATTACGGTTTTTTCAAAAAAACTAAAATATTTCATATATCTGGGATTTTGAAAATTTTTTCATATTTTTTTTCGAAAACTACATTTAAAAACAAAAATTTTGAACAAAAAAAGTTCCCAAACGGTCAATTTTTGAAAAAGTTCTGGCAATTTAAAAATAAAAGAGCGGTTTTTTTCAAAAATTCATAACTTTTTTTGAGTCGGGAAAAGAAATTTGAAAAAATTCTGAAAAATAACTTTCGGGGGGTAGAAAAAGATAGAAAATTTTAAGCGAAATCAAAGGGGGTCAGGTAAAAAATTTGTCGATTCGACATGGAATGACCCATATGTAATGAGAAATTTAAAAAAACACTAATGACAAACTAATAAGCTAAAAGACTTAGGATCCGATCAGAGAACTAGTGCCCGATCACTCATGTATTTGTAATCTATATTTACTCAATTTTACTGAATATAGATATACTAATGCATGGGGAGTAATTGAGTACTAGTTTCCTAATCGGGTATTAGGTCTTTTACTTTACTCAAGTATTTTTGAACAAATTAAAAATATACATAAACCAATGAGGTTTTCCCTCACAATTGTTGATCAATAAAAAAGTTATATATACTTAGACATTGGTACAGACGATTTATTATCCCAATATCACCTCGGCTAAGACGATTTCTTGGACCAAGTACTGGCAATTTACCATTAATTTTTATCAACGGTCTGATTGTGTCTAAATTAGGTCCTTTTACTGAACCATTTTTTGCATAGTGCATTATAGAACTGTAATCATAAGCCTGTCCCAGAGTTGAAGAAACATTTTCTGATTCTTTCGCAAAGTTGATTTCTTCACCTGTTAATTTTGATTTAAAAATTATAAATTCTATGGTACAATGAAAATAAAAACATGTACCACATTAAGGTTGTGTTTATCCAAGGCGAAACTCTGATAAGAACATTGTGAGGTTCGATCAAGAAACACAGAATTCTCGAATTCAATTGTTAGTTCCTAGTCAGACATTGCAGTAATAAATCTTCCATAAAAACCATCTTATTAAAAGTTTATTAAGCAGCGTCATGACGGTGTGTTGGAAAGCATAATCTTAAGAATATATTTTATATATGTATTTTGTTGAGGTAAATTGTGTCTCTGATTGCTCAGATGAGTTGCAGTGCCGCCAACCTACTAACTTTTGAAAGTTGGTTTTTTGCTGTAAATAGCGTGATACGGGTTGGGACAACCTCAGGGCAACTAGACCTCACGCTTTTGTGAAAAATTCATATTTGCACTCACTGAGGTTCGAATTTAGCACCTGACTGATTGAGCTTGTCCGAACGATCTAGTCATACACCTTGGACCACTTGGGAAAGAGCTCGGTTTCAATGAAAATTATGTTCTTAACAATTAATTTGATAGAAAACCGTGTGACTGTTGGTGATATAGGCCCAACCCATTTACAATTTTTTGGTAACTTCAGTATTAGGTATGAAGCAAGATGTGTTGGGGGTGCCTTACTGACGATTTCACCAACACTTCTAAGAAGAAACCTACTATTAATTGGTGCCTAGTGAATCCTTAATTCAATAAAGATTATAAATATGCGAATTGACGTGGTAGATTACAATTTATTTAATTACGAGAACATCTACTAATTATCGACTAGATATTAGATAGATATTAGAGTGAACACGTGTCAGTCATCCATCGAAATGGCGTCTTACTTGTTAGTATTAACGAAAGTATCATAAATATGATGTAATCAAGAGCTCCAATTTAGATTATACGGATGATAATATTTTCAATTGTTTTTAGTTTCTCTCAGCATCATTTAGAAATATGTTAAGTAATGGGATTGTATGCAGAAAATTTATCAAAGTATCCTTACTCTACGGTAGCTTAGATTTCGTTAACTTATAAGTACTTACCAATCATAATATTATCTTCAAGGATTTCAACATAGTCATCACGATCTGGACGATTATGTTCATGAAAAAGCCCGATTGCATGTCCCAATTCGTGAACAATAGTTCCAAAGCTCATACAGTCATCAGCAATACTAATAAGTTGCATTTTGGTAGGTTGTTTGCCAACAAATGAACAACATCTGAAAGAACATGGATCGGTCTAATAATCGACTAAACTTTACTTTTACTGCAATAATCAACTTTTGAATATGTATATTAGAAGTATGGATGAGGAAAATGTAAAGTGTACTCATGCCTTTGTGGCCACTTGCGAAGTGTTCTTTTAACAGTTCGCAATGAATACATGTTCTGCAATAGTGAACAGCTATTGGAGATCCTGCTCACAGGATCTGTTTTTGAGTACTAATATCAGATAACCTTGGAAAAGTGTATAGAGAGTGAGTGAACCCTAGCAAGAATGTCTCGTGCAAGTGAATTATCGAAAAGCCTTCAGTAAATCTCTTACGGGATAGTTAAATAAGATTTGAAGAAAATGTATTTCATAAGTATACTTCATGCGGACATCTAAATTGCCATAAATTATTAAGAATATTGCTCGATATAATCATGTCGAACTTCAAGTGGGCGCCACTGAATTTATTATACTAATGCAGAATATGCCTTACGGAGTTACGATAGCCTTCTGCTGGTACATTAAGTGATTCTGCAGCCAGTCAAACTCATGGGTCTGACGGAAAGATCTTGCTTTAGACAAAAACGTTCGTGCAAAACTGTGTAAGAATTCAGATACAGAAATAGATGAAACTTCTTCAAAATGCAACTAGGGTAAATGATGTTGAGAGTATAAGACTATACGGAAACTATATATAGAATTCAATGAGTTTGCGTTATAGCTATGTGAGGTAAAGGGTATGATCTCGGTACAGATCTAGGTGGATGAAAGCTTATGAATTCGTCTCAGAGGAACGTGATAACTTGGGGGATGTCTAGGTAAGTTGTTAGTAATGGTCATGTTAGCAAGCTTTTGAACCGGATGTCGATGAGATGAGCTAAGTTAACAGGTATCACATAGTTTTGATTTTGGATGCATCTACGATTTTTTTTTCGTCACTAGTTAAAATGTAAGTATATGTGATCACCTTACCCGCATGGTATTTTAAAAAACAGTAAGTTATGCTTATCAAATCCTTTGATGCTTGGAACGAATCGGAGACAAGTCGATTGTTCCCAATGTCGCATAGCTTGTTTTATTAACTTCCGTTGCTGCCCGGTATAATTATCGTTAAATTTATAAGGAATAATGCCTTCATCCCAAAGCTCACTTTTATCGTTGGTAGCGAGTGATCTGCGATTTTTATTTATCTGTCGTTTTTCTTCCAATTCAGTTGTCTCGATTTGGACATCGTGTTCAATAGTAGTGTCAGTTATTACATATGAATTTACAATAGTTAGTATCAAAAAAAAAAATCGAATTTCAAACAAATATAAAATACTCTTCATACTTTTTTATTTTTTCAGTTATTTAAAGAAATGAACCAGTTTTAGTTAAAAATAGGATATGAAGCATCATAAAAGTAATTCACTACTGATGATAACTATTTGTTTTTACAGCGACTGATGAATCTTCATAAATTATTTTGCTTTATATTTTGAGCTTTGGGTTTTTTAACTCGTTAACTAATGATAAGTACCACAATTACGTATATAATATGAAGCTTTAGATTAATTGGAGACAAAAATTAATGGTCATAAAAAAAAAAAATCACACATTATTTTTGTTAGCTCATTTTTTTTTTTATTATTTTTCTATACCTATTCTTCGGCATTTATGTTATCAGCTGATACGAAAAAAAAATATATCATGATTAAAAATTTAAGTAGTGGTTTATAAACTAGTCAGCCTCACAATTTGCCGATATTTGTTATTTCAAATTATGAATGTTAATGTCTTGTAATTCTTTGAACTCGAAAAAATTTTTTTTCAGCACGATGAAATTGAAAAATAATCAACTCTGACATCTGCACCATGAATTATTTGTTTTTTGTGAGCTTGGAAAATCAACAACATGTTTAAGTTACGATTTTTGAGCTCTCCGTCTTTTAAATAATAGAGCAGATAAAATTCAATAGGAATCATGTATTGTCTTCAATAATTAAACTAGTACTCATTAATCAAATTTTAGTAATATATATATATATATATATATATATATATATATATATATATATATATATATATATATATATATATATATATATATATATATATATATATATATATATATATATATATATATATATATATATATATATATATATATATATATATATATATATATATATATATATATATATATTAGGGTGAGCCAAAAAAACCAACCTATCGAATTTATGTCTTAAAAAGGACCTATTTTTCGAGGAAAAAATTCTCCCATTGGGCAAAATTTTTAGCTCAATTTTAAAAGGTGTCGGTAGCCATTTAAAATATCCCATTTAAATAGCATGCAAAAAATCTTTTTTCGATTAAAAATATTATAACTTTTGAACCGCGTGAGATAAAAATTCGGCTCTAGAATATTCTTGTATAGCATTAAATTCCTTTAAAAAAAAAGTCCTGGGAGTCGAATTTGTAAACTTGATGTTTCGTATACTAACAGGCCATCAAAATCTAGAGTGAACAGAATCGTACAAATTTAAAGCTTTATTATTAAAAATATCAATACTACGTGAAACATCGTTCTACATGTAGTGCAATGAAATCACCAACAATATCCACGTTGTAGCAAATAATATTTTGTTATCGATCACAATAAAAGAAAAGAATTTGGAAAATCCAAATAAAGCCTTAAATTTATATAATTCTGTTTACTCTAGACTTTGATAGCCTGTTAGTATACGAAATATCAAGTTTACAAACTCGACTACCAGGACTTTATTTTAAAAAATTTAGTGCCCTACAAGAATATTCTAGAGCCAAATTTTTGTCTTACATGGTTCAAAAGTTATAATATTTTTAATCAAAAAAAATTTTTTTGCATGTTATTTGAATGGGAAATTTCAAATAGCTACCGACACCTTTTAAAATTGAGCTAAAAATTTTGCCCAATGAGAGAATTTTTTTCTCGATATATAGGTCCTTTTTAAGACGTAAATTCGATAGGTTGATTTTTTTGGCTCACCCCAATATATATATGGGCAGATCCATTAATTCTCGACGAAAGTGTGCGCACTCAGGTCAACGATTTTGATGCCGATTTTTTCCTCAAAAGTACACCTTAAAAAAAGAAGATCCTGAAAATTTGGACCCGATATAATCAAATCTGGCCGCTGGAGAATTTTTTGAATTTTTTAAAAAGTCGATTTTTCACTGATTTTCGAATATTTGTATCTCAGCTTCTATATAACTTAAAGACTCCTGCCCAACGGCATTTTTCTCAGTAGACTCTCTACTTTTAAGAAAAAAATAAGTATTTGGTCTAAACTCAAATAGGGCTTAGCTGACAGCCTCTAACTAACGAACTGTTTTGGTTAAATTTTACCTATTTGTAAAACACTAGTATACGTACAGTGTTCGAAGTTGAGGATCGACCAGCAGCTAATGTCTTCTACTGGGGTATACTTTAGTAGAATCTATGCAATTTTTACTTCATTGCTTCTATTAAATAAAGTTATAGCCATCTGAAACCAATCAAATTTTAAAAAATTGCAGTTTTCAGATGGCTAGAACTTTTTTCTCGGAACTTCGATTTCCTTCAAACTTTCAGGAAAGTTGCTTTATTATGTTGCTAAAAAGCCCTGAAAATCGGGGCTAGGGAATCGAGCTTGTATTCAAGTTATGAATTTTTTAATATTGCCAAAATTGCGTTGTTAAATATAATATTTGCTGATAATTTCTTACATATCTATCGAATTATTCATATCTTATAGACAAGTGAATTATTAATATTCTCTGTAGATAGATATAGCTGCTGTCAGTAACCATTTGAGTAACGTCTCAAGTAAACATTTTACCCTCAAAAGCGCTATCGTTCTTATATTGTTTGAATTTGTTTCAAAAGTCGCGCTCGGGCTACTCTATTACTCAATTTATCCGCTTCGTGGCGTGACTGACCGATATAACACTTATACATTGGTTCAAGTTTTGATAGTTTAAACACTCCAAATTAAACACATAAAAATTTCTAAATACTGTAGACTTTCATACCTAGAGAACTTCAACGTAGATTGTAATGCTTTCATGAGCGTATGATAACATTGGTACCTCAGTCACGCCACGAAGCGGATAAATTGAGTAACAGAGTAGCCCGAGCGCGACTTTTGAAACAAATTCAAACAATATAAGAACGATAGCGCTTTTGAGGGTAAAATGTTTACTTGAGACGTTACTCAAATGGTTACTGACAGCAGCTATATCTATCTACAGAGAATATTAATAATTCACTTGTCTATAAGATATGAATAATTCGATAGATATGTAAGAAATTATCAGCAAATATTATATTTAACAACGCAATTTTGGCAATATTAAAAAATTCATAACTTGAATACAAGCTCGATTCCCTAGCCCCGATTTTCAGGGCTTTTTAGCAACATAATAAAGCAACTTTCCTGAAAGTTTGAAGGAAATCGAAGTTCCGAGAAAAAAGTTCTAGCCATCTGAAAACTGCAATTTTTTAAAATTTGATTGGTTTCAGATGGCTATAACTTTATTTAATAGAAGCAATGAAGTAAAAATTGCATAGATTCTACTAAAGTATACCCCAGTAGAAGACATTAGCTGCTGGTCGATCCTCAACTTCGAACACTGTACGTATACTAGTGTTTTACAAATAGGTAAAATTTAACCAAAACAGTTCGTTAGTTAGAGGCTGTCAGCTAAGCCCTATTTGAGTTTAGACCAAATACTTATTTTTTTCTTAAAAGTAGAGAGTCTACTGAGAAAAATGCCGTTGGGCAGGAGTCTTTAAGTTATATAGAAGCTGAGATACAAATATTCGAAAATCAGTGAAAAATCGACTTTTTAAAAAATTCAAAAAATTCTCCAGCGGCCAGATTTGATTATATCGGGTCCAAATTTTCAGGATCTTCTTTTTTTAAGGTGTACTTTTGAGGAAAAAATCGGCATCAAAATCGTTGACCTGAGTGCGCACACTTTCGTCGAGAATTAATGGATCTGCCCATATATATATACATAAATATATGCCTCATACATGCAAATTTGCTTGGATATGTGGTGACATGATTAAGTAACTAATTTAAAATATCTGACGACAAAAGATCTAATGATAAAATAGTAGGGTCAAATATTTAGTCGTGACGCCGTTTGTATTACTATACTTAGTAAATTTGACCAGATATAGATATGCAAATACATTCAAAATTGCTACGATAGTAGCAATACTATCAGAAACAATTACACCAGTAACTTCATTAGATGATTTGATCAGATATTTTTAGATTAGATCTAATTTCTTAGATATTTTGACGTTAGATATTTAGGGTCAAATATTTAGTCGTGACACCGGATAATATCCGGATATATAAATTTTTTTCGTATAGGGTAAGTCATGATACAATGAACTTTAGTAGTAGTTTTATTATTTAATATTGATTTTATTACAACAATATAAATAACATTGTAAGAATTTTTTGAATTTGATTAAAATAATATATAGCTATCAATATGCGTACCAATTACGAAATTTACTTGGTATTGCTGTAATAACAGCAGAGAACCCGTTTCCGTTGATCGATTCATCAGTAGCAAATTTAAGAAATATAAATCGTGTTATTGAAGCTATAGTCAAATTATCATTTTTTCCGCAGTAAATGCCATTAATTGGATTTACGCCTTCTTGTACTTCCAAAACATCACTTTTACAATCTGGGCTATCTTGCAACTCGAAATGATCGAACTTCACGTATATAAAATGATCCTCTGGTGCAGTAAAATACCAATAGCACAGTTTATTTGGTTCATATTGTTCTGGATAATTTGGTGATTCCAAGTAAAATGTCTCATTATATTCAACGTAAATATCATTAGTACATACGGCCTCATATTCTATTACAAAAGCCGGCTTATCATATTCAACGTGAGTTCTTACCAATATGACTTGCACAATATCACCATTAACTGTCAGATATGTTTCAAATTTTCCGCAAAAATGAGCTAGATAGAATTAAACTTTCAATCATAAACTGCACACTATGATTAAGTTTGATAAAGATCATCATTCTTTTATTTAAAAAACAATCGTACCTATGACTTCATTACTTTTGCGGTAGCCATTTCGAATCTCAAGATAATCCGTTACACAATCCTTGCTTTCACGAATATTGAATACTTTGATTGAAAAGTTGATTCGATGTCCTTTAGCTGCTTTAATCGTCCATTGGCAATGTTCAGCATCAATCTGTGAATCTTTTGTAGTCGGAGGACTAAAGATACCCTTGGGATCAAATAAAGTTCCACCACATTCTGAACAAACGTAAGAAATAATGAAAACTGTTAGTAAGTGAATACTTTTACGGAAAAAAACTAATGAAGACTTAAAAATACGATTGAAAATTAATAAGTATTTTGTTAATGATCATGTGTAACCTTTAGTACCCTGACTATTGAAGCTTATCACACTATTGGATGTGATTAGTGTTGGATGGCGTTAATAGCGTTCATTACTCGGAGTACTAATGGATCTTGCAACAATTTTGGAACTAATTAGTTTTGACTAGCGATCTCCCGAGTCGAAATTTGAATCATTTGGACGTAATGAACTCTGGAATTGTCAATCGGACGTCATGAACGTTGGAATCGTCAGTCGGACGTATTGGACGTTGAAATCGTCATCTTGATATTCAATGTTAAAAAAGATGAACAAAATCGATTTCTTTCGGCTTTCTTGCGGGAAGACTTTGTGGGTTGAACGATGAATATACTCCCGATTTTGCAGTATTCGGCTTACAGACTTGGGCTTTGGCACAAATATTCCCAACAATTTTACAAATCACCTAACATGGGTATTTTTTTTGAAAACTAACTCCGAGAGGGTTTTCAGTGAGGTCAAGATTTGAATACTTGCGTTTTTTCACTATTTGGCTGACAGACTTGAACTTTGGCATAAATATTCTCAACAATCTTACGAATTTCTTACCATCGGTAATTTTTTTCGAAAACTGATTCAAGTAATAAAAGAAAACGAGAGTATTTTAATCGTTGACTCCATTGAAACCCGCCTTGGAGTTAGGTTTCGAACAAATACTGATGGTCGGGAATTTCTACGATTGTTGATAATATTTGTGCCAAAGTTTAAGTTTGTAAGTCAGATATCTGTCATCATTCAACCCACTAAAACCTCTCACGGGAAAGCCGGAAGAAATTGTTTTTGTCTATCTTTTTTAACAGTGAATATCTAGATAACGATTCCAATATTCATTCCGTCAGGCTTGCGATCCAACGTTCATTACGTCTGACTGACGATTCCAACGTTCATTACGTCCGACTGACGATTTGAATTTCGACTTGGGCTATTAGTGTTTACTAGCACTCTGATAATGAATCTTCCTAGATTGTTGGAAGTGATCAGTGTTGCATTTGTAATTATTACTACTACCCCAAATACTGAGTATGGCAGCACTATTTAAAGTGATTAGTTTTAAGTAGCGTTATATTAGAGATCATTATTATTCTGATTATCGAATCTTACAATACTACTGGAAGTGATAAGTAGTGATCAGGTTTTAATAGTGTTCATTAGTAATCCGAATAGTCGGTACTAATCTATTCCGAAATTCAAATTAATGGAACTAATAAACACACTAATCGCACCAATGTCACTAATAGCACTAATGACACTAAACCATTAGGGCATGAAAAAACCAAATTAATAGTGTTTCTCATTCTTGCAGAGTAGTTTTTCCGGAAGATAGGGTAAATTCGAATGTTAAAAAGATGATTTTTTTAGTCTGCCTCATATACACTCTAATTGCGTTATAACCCACTTACAGGGGTGAAGGGGAATGTAATTCTCAGAATTCCCGTATCCCACTTCTGATCAGCAGTCAACTGACGCACCTCACACTTTTTCTACTTTACAAACGTGTGAGTGGGTACATGATTAATTTTATTATCATGAAAGGGGAATGTCTTGAATAATAATATAAGTCGACGGTCTCTATAAATTAGTTTCAAAGATATCGAGGACGAAGTGTTGAAAAAATAACATTTTGTCATTTTTCCTGGATATTCCCTAATATAACGCACTCGAATGTGTTTGAGTTTAAAAAGCTGATAAGATAACCACGGCATCCAGAAGCATTTTCGAGCTCGAAGAGCTCGAATATGTACTCAAAATGATCAAGTGTCTCATTCGAGCTCAAGGAGCTCGAAAACGGCGGGGAGTTTTGGAGCTAGCCCACAGGGCCAACCATGTCCAGATTTTTGATAAAGTATCTTTCTTAAACGAGAGTGTATTGATAAGATAAATGATACGTACTGAGACAGTGGTACAGAAGATTTGTCGTGACAATATCACCTCGACTGAGATTATTCCTTTTACGAAGTATTGGCAATTTACCATTTATCTTCATCAACGGTCTGATTGTGTCTAAATCGAGTCTTTTCGATGAACCGTTTCCAGGATAGTGCATTATTGAATCATAATCATAAGCCTGCCCCAATGTAGTAGAATTATTTTCTGATTCTTTAGCAAAGTTTCTTTCTTCGCCTGTAGAATTTCATAAACAAATATATAAATTTATATTAGGTATTAAAGTTGATTTAATTTTTGGGGTTACTTTGATAAAAACATTGTTATGGCCTCCCGAGTTGAGATTCAAGAACCGATTTAATCGTAACAGTTTCCAATCTCTTTAATGTTTCATTAACCGCCTTAAAAGATGCCTGTTTTGGCCGTGCAAGATAAAACATAAGAATAAGTTCGATCAAGCCAGGCCTGAAATAATAATAATAGTAACAACTATCTTTAAAAGTATCTAGCGAGCGTGGGTACGAATCCCAGTTAGATTAATTCTTTTTTTTTTAATTTCTTATTCGTTTTAAAATAATACTTTAATAATCTGTAAAAGAACGAACTTCTAAAATTACATAAAATTTAATAGAATTTTAATTTTTTTATAAAAATTTTTACACAATGTCATAAAATAATTAAAAATTTTATGATATTTCTTTTTCAAATTTTACATTTTTTTTTCTTTATTAAAATTCATGCTGTTTTTTATTCGGATTTTACATTTTTTTTTTTTTATTAAACTTCGTGCTATTTTTTTCATGGCAATCTCAATTTTATTAAAGCGTTAAATTCGATTGATTTTCAAAATAGTCCCCTAAATAGTACGAAATTTTTTAAAATTTTAAACGGCCAGCAAAAAGAATCATTATGAAAATCAAAGTTTTTATACATTAGTATGAAATTTTATAAAATTCACTAAACTATTAAAAAATCATATCAATTATGATAGAAACTTTTGAACTTAGATAATATTTTTAATTTATTCTATTTATAAATCTCCCTGAAAGAAGTTTATTAAATAATATATTTTACTCCGAATATGAATTATGGAATCATCCATGGTATCGCGATCTTAACATTTTTTCATAAGTTATTTTTTTATATTTCAATAAAGATATCATTTACTCGAATACGATCACGCATGTAGGTTAGCGCAGTGGATAGCAAGGACTTAGAATCGGATGGATCCGAGTTCGAAACCAGCAGATACCAGGGATTTTTTCATAAACAGCACACATACTCGGTCAATCTCAGTAAATATCCTCACCCAGTAGATCAAAGAAATTGTCTAGACAAAATTTTTTTTTTTTGCTATTTAAGATTAATTTTCGCTGACAACTGATTCAAACGATAATGCAAACAACGTTATTGGTTACACAAGTTAATATCCCCGGATGAAATATCAGTTAAAGTCCTCCCAGATAGTAAGTCGCCGTCAGAAATGCCGGTTTGCAATGATAGTTTCTAGTAACAGCGAAAGATCTGACTCATTTTCTAAAAGTGGATATTAAAATTGACGGCAACTTACTTTCTGGGGGTACCATAAATATGTAAACACAAACGTGTGCAATGGAAATGCGTTTTTTCTTTAAAGGTTTGAGTGTGCGTATTGACAAAAGTATGTTAACACACCCATGCTTGCAATGGTACTGAAAAAATTATCTAGTGAAATTAATTTACACCAGAATCAAGTACTCTAAACTACCACCAAATTATATATCATTCGGTCAGTTGTTTCTCAGATCAATTATCGCTTGGAGGAATTGTCAGCGGATCAATTTTTGCTTGGATTAAATGTTGCCAGGATCAATTATCCGTGGATCAATTGTTTTCGGTAACGGTCGTGTCACCCTTTGATAGTCTCACCTATTATTTTCCAATAACTGATTCTTAATCAAAATTTTTCCATCCTTCCGCAAATCATGAAAGTGACAGTCACATCCATCAGGCCCATCAAAACGATATTTTACGCCGTCGGAAAAAATTACTTGTAGCCGTTTAGTCGTCCAACTCAAATGTTCTTTAGCAAACAAAAGTCATGCTGATATGTGTTTTTGATTTACAGCCGGGTTTTTCTTCAATTTCATTCTCTTTAGATACTTTGCCCATCTTATCACTCTTGTAACAGTTGAAATAAATGCTGCTGTCCCGACTTCTGCTGCTATTTGGCTCACAGTTCAATAGAATGAGATGCTGCGCGAATTATCATTCGACATTTCCATGGCGTTGTTGTGAATTTCGTTCAACTTTTATAATTTTTTCATAGTTTTCATTGATTTTCATAAAATTATTAATCACTTTAGCACTTCTATTCAATCTTCTAGCTTTTTTATGATCCGCTGAATTTTGATTAAGTAAAAAATTAATTTTATTAATTTCTTCAATACTTAACATTTTATTGCGACCCATCCTATATTGCAACCAATTTTGATGTTTTAAGCCGATTTTAATTCATTTACTATGCTATAGAATTCAAACTTATGATACGAAAATGGAACGTATTCGTGTCTTTGCGCAATAGAATTGACTGAGGCCTATACATTCTATCCATGTGACGAACTACCAACCAATGATATGCTCCCCTCCTGATATCCTCGCTTTGTTTCTTAAACACTAACAACACATCTTATTCTATCTCAAATAAGTAATATAATATACACATATAATTTATGTATCAGCGAGTAAAGAATCAGTTTTTGAATAACGAAATACGTGAGGCCATTTAAGTGACGCGGACCGTATGTTTTGATTTGTAGTTCGTAATACTGAATGATAAAAGCTGTTGAATAAACCATTAATACTGAGATTGTTCTTGATAGGTTCGAATCTTAAGGACGCGCAACGATTGAATACCTCAAAAAGGCTCCAAGCCTCACCTGTGTTGATCGGAAATAAATACTGCTGGCAAATATACGACTCTTTAATAAATCCTGAAACTCTGAAGCTGTGTAGTCCAGCAATGATAAGGAGATTCAAACTCTACCCTGGAATCTCATCATCACTTTGCTGCCTAAATTAGGATGCGAAGGTTATATGGCCCTTAATCTCAATGGCGCACTTAGAATTTATGAGTTACGACTTTGTACGGCTCTTTTTCAGATTCAAAAAATAAAGGGATGGCGAGTTATACTATTTTTGTCATTATTCATAGAAATATGTAGTGATTTCGTTCCCAAAATTTATCAAAGTCTCCCCATTCTATGGTACCTTGAATATAGCTTAACAAATGTATAGTTACCGATCATGATATTAGCATTGAGAACTTCCACGTACTTATCACGATCTGGACGACTGTGTTCATGATGAAGTCCAATCGTATGTCCTAATTCATGGAGAATCATACCCAAGCTCATACAGTTATCAGCCATACTAAGAATTTGCATTGCAGATAATTGTTTGCCAACGAATGAACAACATCTGTTTGAACATTAGTTTAAACATTACTTAACTTAACTAAATTTAAACTGCAATCATCGACTAATAAGAATATAAATCAGTAGTTATGATTAAGAAGATGTGTTTAAAGAGCATTCCACTCGACTTAACTGACAGGAAGCGTGAAATCATCATCATATAAATGATAATTTTGGATGTTAAGTAACTTATGACTCTGTCACCACTTCTCGAGAAAAGAATCTTTTTGAAAAATTTTATAAAATTTTATAAACAATCAAAATATGCACGTATCGTGTGAAGGACGAACAGCTTACTCTTATTTACATGTTAATTTAACAATTTAACAAACGTAGTGTTTAATAGTATATTCACGAATTGAGCAGAAAGTGCTTTTGACAACGAATGTGATTAGTTAACAAGGCGTTAGGCTAGTGTTGCCAACAACTCAATACGTTACAATATTTTTTGTATCGAATGATAAGACAGAATGTCTTTTATTTGTAGAAACGGGCACTTCGTTAAATTTAATTTTTTAACTAACCGAAAATAATATCAAATCATATTAACAGGGGTTATCAGTTATTTCCGGCTGAGTTTTTTGTTGGAAACAAAATCTCTAAATACAAAATACAGACCGCACTTTGATGCAATACTGTCTAATCTAGCGAAGTGCGCTTAAATTTTTTGACAATATTCGTTTGTTCAAGAGAAAAACTCGGCCAAAGTTTCTATTTACTGCAAAAGTGCAACAAAGATAGTACCATTCATAGACTTGAGTGTAATAGAGAGAGAAGTACGAACCCCTGTAAATATAAAATCAATTTCTATATTATTTTTGATACAAAAGATTATTAAATAATAATAGTAACAATTGGGTATGATTTAATTGATTTTTAAAATAATTAAAAATTATTTTTATCGGTCATCAAAAAAAAAAAAAAAATATATATATATATATTATTATTATTATTATTAATTGAAATGTTTTATTATGTGAAATTTGTGTTTTTGGCGAGTTTTTGACAGGTATCTCTATGGTATCTCTATGGTATCTCTATGGTATTTATATGGTCGAAATTTGTCCGAAAGACACTTCCCAGACACTTTCCAGACACTTTCCAGACATTTTCCAGACACTTCCCTGACACTTTTCAGACCTCGACTTGCCATCGACTTTCCCTCGAGATGACTGATTGATGACCGATCTGAACCCCGGACAGAATATCCCCTGGACAATCGATCTCCTGACGCCCGGGTCGAAAAATTTGATCTGATTTGAGTCTAACTGGACTGTATTTGGACTACTTGGTCTGTTATTGAACTTCGATAAAAATTTTAATCTGTTTTTGATCTACCCGGACTGAAAAATTTGACCTGATTTTAGTCTGATTGGACTATTTGATCTGATTTTGATCGTTTATGAAAATTTTAAGCTGTTTTTGACCTGCTACTTTAAAAAACAAACGCGTTACGAGCAGACTAAATTAGATTAATTCGTGAACTTTAAAAAATTTTAGTTCTGAGAATTTACAAGGACTAAACTAGATTAAATCATGGACTTATGAAATTTTTATTTATGGGCAATATTTATGAAAAAATATTAAGTTTCAGAATTGATTATGTTTTATTTACTATTTATTTACTATCTTTTGTTTAAAAATGTCGGCAGTTAATGAAAATTTGACAGCTTAATTTTTTAGTTGTCTTCATTGAATATTTATATGATTGAATAAAAGTGATAAAACAACTCTTAAAATGTCAAGAATTTTCTCTTATTTACTGGATTAAATTGAAAATATTTTGGCATAAGAAAACATCAAAATTCTTGTGCTACGGAGAAAAATGTTGGCTCGAAATCTACCAATTTTTATTATGCTGTCGACCAAACTTGAAACATAAAGTAAAGTATCCAAAAAATTACTATACTCTTATAAAAAATTATTATGCTGCATCAAAATTATTATGATGTATGGAAGTAATTGATATTGAAGCTCATCGATAAGTTTCTCGCACGTAATAAGTAATGTGATACAGTATAATCATTTTTTGTAAGAGCACGATAATTTTTTGGATGCTTTACTCCCTGTTTCAAGTTTAGTCGACAGCATTGTAAAAATTGGTAGGTTTCGAGCCAACATTTTCTCTGTGTGACATCTGATTATGGAAGCGCATTAGCATGTTTTAAATACCAAAAAAATTAAAATAAATTAATAAATCTAGATTATTGTTATTATTATCATTTATATTTATAAAAAGTCCTGTATTTGTCCTTAAAAACAATTGAACACAGACTAAATATTATAATAAAAAAGTCTGTTTTTAGTCTAAACGCGATTTAAAACAGACTAAATATCATACGAAAATAAGTCTGATATTAGCCTAGATAAGGAATAGTACGGGCAAAAACAGATTAAATTCTTATATAAAATAAATACGATTTATAAACTTGAATTAAAGGAAAAATATTTGAATTTATCATTTATTTTAAAACAGATCTAATTTTTTGACCCAGGATATCTTATCAGCGAATTCTTGTACCGGAAAAATCAATAAATATTCTTGTTGGAAATTCAAAGCTCTACAAAAGAGGTCTCTTATAATTTTTCGATGCAATAACTCTTTAAAAAGGTATTTAACGTCCGATTTAAAATCATAGTAAATTTCAGTATTATTTGTAACTTTCGACGAAAATATCAGTTTTTTCACAAATTGTTGTAGGGCCTTTCTCGTAGACCTTTTTTTCTTAATAAATTATCTCTCACCAAGTGTCCGAAATTCGGCAATCTTTATCAGTCATTCGCGTTTAAATGTCAATATCTTAAGATGAATCGTGTTCTGACCATTTTTGACCAGGTATTGACTTTCCAGATACAATAATTAAAAAAATAAGTTGTAAAATTCGAAATTAAAAAAAAAAAACAATTTCCTTGTGTTATTCAAATAGAAAATGGAAAATTGCAATCAGGAAGTACTTAAGGTAGTTTGGCACTCGCATTCCCAAGTCAAAAAATAACATTTTTATTTTTTTACAAGTAATGAAGCAACTGTTTTCATTAATTATCATTGTAATTAATATTATAGTGGTAATTAAGATTAAATCCATATGTATCAAAATTAAATAATCATAATTAGAAAATTTATATAAATTAGATTGACTAATACTAGAATAGATCGAGGTTATACCAACTGTTATAAATTTTTTACAGTTGGTACCATAATCTCTCTAATATGTTATGCTTATTTACTTTTTGAATAGGTAAATATAACCTCAACATAACGAATGTCAACGGGATTCATATAAATAATTTGAAATAATACATGTATTATTATTTATTGTCATTACATTTATTTTATTCATATTCAATAAATTAGTCTCTAAATGAATATTTCAAATTTAGTACGCACAATGAAGCCGCCATTTTTTTACTAGTAAGCATGGGAGAAATTAAGTGTCCGTCTAAAAACAAAGACAGATAGCTAATCACAATATTAAAAAATGTATTTAAAAAGACCGCGTGGTAAATCATTCTGAAACTTTTTTATTGTACGCTTTAGATATCAAATTATCTAATAAAAAATTTTCTTTTGTAGGTCAAGCTTGTGAATTTTTTACAAATCATTGATTTCCGGTAAAATTGAATAAGGACAACCATAAGAGCCCCTGTATGATTACATGATTTCAATCAATTATATCTCCTAAACGACGTGGTTAAAAATTCTGATTTTTTTTTCTCAAGTACATTGAAGTATAATTTTTCGAATAAAAATAAAAAAAGTGGGGGTCAAGTTCGAGAGTTGTGAATGCCAAGCTACCTGAATATTAAAACTAAGGACTTAAATACTAACAGGCATCTTTTTTTATCCTACTGGAACTTTTTAGGGTCCTCGAAAAAAAAAAAAAAATAATATACATGTATGTTTACTTTACCCGCATTGTTGTTTAGCGAACACTACGTAATGTTTATCAAGTTCTTTGATTCTCGGAAAAAATTTAAGACACGTCGATTGTTCCCAATGTCGCATTGCTTGCTTTATCAACTTCCGCTGTTGTCCAGTATAACTATTGTCGATTTCATAAGGAATAATGCCTTCATCCCAAAGATTATCATTATCATTGGTAGCGAGCGATCTGCGATTTTTATTAACCGATTGTTTTTCTTGAAATTCACTTGTATTATGTGTTAGACCATGTCCAATTGCAGTGTCTGTTAGTACAAATGAACTGACCGGCAATATTGTCGGAAAAGAAATTTGAATCACAAAAAAATAGAAAATACACTTCATACTTTATTGTTAGTTACTTGAAGCGATAAAACACTCAAAGTTATAAGCGACTACTGAAGCGTTATCTCAATGATTTATGATTAACGATAATTACTTAATTTTGAAGTGACTAATAGTCATGGAAAATTCCATTGCTTTGTTTTATAGCTGTCTATTTTTGTCAAACTTATCAACTGGAAATGAGTACAGCAATTACATGTATAACATGAACCGTTGGTGTAAATATTGATAATTAATGTTAAAAAAATTAAAAATACTATTTTCTTTACCTCGTCTAGGTATCATCAGTTATATGTAATTATATAGAATTATAAATAGAAAATGGTTAAACGTAATAATATAAAATTTTACACACAAATATATCATTATTTTTAATATTCGATCATATGTGAATTAATGTACAATAATCTTGGTGACGTATATACAATTACAAATAATTACATTCGATTATTTTTGTAACTCATGGAAAGAAAGCATGTCTTCAATTGTTTAAAAACTACACTACAAAGAATGAATATCACAACGAAAGTATACATTGTTCGTGGAAAATATGAAAAATCTACACTTTATATATCTATATGGGTGGCGCAAACAAACCGACTATTTTTTTTTTCGATCTCGCATGAAAATTTGTTGGTTTTTTTTCTTTCAGAGAATGCCAAAATAAGGACCTCGTCAAAGTAAGAGTTCTTAATTTGAAGATTTACAGGTCGCGGATCGTAATTTTCTATTTCCCATTCAAATAACATGGGAAAACAATTTTTTATTTTTTTATTTTTCTAGCTCGGCATTCGCACCTCATATAAATCAGTCCATAGCATATTCTTGTAGTGAATTTAACGATCTACAAAAAAGATCTCTTATCATTTTTTGATAAATCCATTCTTTTGGACTATTTGAATTCATGTACATGACGTTCGGACTCAGAAATACCGCCCAGACGTTTCAGTGATTCATCGACGAGGTTACGAGCGATCTAGACTTCGTATTCCGTTTATTGAAGATATGTTTGTTGCATCCAAAGACGAAGAAGAGCATGTGAAACACACAAGAATCCTCTTTCAACGCCTGCGAGAATACGGACTAGTGATAAACGTACCCAAGGGCCAAATCACACAGTCAGAAGTTAAATTCTTGGGTCATCTGGTGAGCGAAGACGGTATCAAACCTCTCCCAGACACAATTGAAGCCATCGTCAAGATGGAGCCTCCTACAAACATTAAGGCTCTACTCGGATTTCTGGGTACGGTAAACTTCTATAGAAATTTCGGCAAGTACGCTGCAGAAATTTTATCACCGCGGAACAAACTACTTGAAGATCCAAACGCGACAAGATCACATCCGGTACACTGGACACTTGACCTTTATAAAACCTTTGACCCCGCAAAACAAGCTCTCGCCGACGCAACCTGACTTGTTCATCCGAACAACGACGCAGAGTGGGCTGTTTTCACCGATACATCGCAGCACGGCATCGGCTCTGTCCTTCAACAGAAAGTCAAAAACGAATGGCAACCACTGGCATTTTTCAGCCGTAAACTGACTCCGTCGATTCAAAAATTGTCGAATTGCACGCGATCTACGATGCTGTCAAACACTTCCGTCACATCTTCAAAGGACGACACATCACGATCTACACAGATCGTGATGAAGCAATCTCCCAGCTGATCACATCCCAAGAGCTCACAGACGCTCAAAAGGACGACGTTGAACTTCAGCAGCTTCTACGTGGCACAATAACACTAAACCTCAAGGTCATCCATCTTGACGACAGACCTGCAGTATTTTGTGACATCGCATCAGGTACTGTACGTCCATACGTTCCAGCACCACCTCGACGAAAGGTTTTTGCCTCTTTGCATTCGATTGCACCCTGGCGCCAAGGCTTCGCAGAGGCTTGTCACTAAACGCTACGTCTGGCCGTCTATCGATAAAGATTGCCGGGAATGGGCCAAAGCCTGCATTGACTACCAGCGTAATAAAATACAGCGACACGTATCTTCACCGATCGCCAACTTCGAACCACCCTCCGGACGGTTTGAACATATCCACATCGATTTGGTAACGCTACTGATTTCCAACGGTTACAACCGATGCCTCACAATCGTCGATCGATTCACTCGGTTCCCCGAAGCCATTCAGCTCAAGGACGGATCAACAGAAAAATTCACACGCGCCCTGATTCACCACTGGATCGCGCGTTATGGGGTACCGAAACGAATCACTTCTGATTAAGGTCGTCAATTTGAATTGTTTCTGTTCCGTACTCTCACCAAGCTGTTCGGAATCAATCATCTGAACACTACGCCGTACCATCTGCAATCCAACGGACTCGTCGAACGTCTTTATCAGCAGTTGAAATCAGCGTTGTTATGCCATAAATCACCTGGCACGACGCTCTTCCAGCAGTCTTGCTCGGACTTTAGAACCGGCCGAGATGTCGCGTCACGGGAAATTAATTAATGTAACAGGGCGGTTAGGCCCACCTTCGTTTGACAGGAGGCCGATACCTCGCCCTTTTGAGCATACTCGCTCCCTCGAGTGGACGAACCTCCGCCATTTTGTGTATTAAAACATCATGGCGTCCACAAAACTCGTAGATTAGAGATCACTAGGTGATGGATGCGGACAAGCGTGTATAATGGCGTGTTTGAAATCTTGGTGATTATATTCCTAAGTAGAGGAAGCCCGTATGGGTTGGGGAAGAACTCGCTCCCCACCACTTCTATGCAAGCAGTTCACCAGAGCTGAAGTCTGGTACCATGGGGGATCCATTCCAAGCCCCACTTCGACCAGAGTCTCTCTATTTCCTGAGATGGGAGGAGTGTATGGGTCCAAATGCGGTCGGTCTCGTGGTGGTTGTTGGTGAGACACCCACATGCAATGCATGCCTAATGGGTAAGTTAATATGAGCTTATGCTCATATTTCGCTATTATAATATATGGTGGATTCAGTATATACAATAGGGATTACGCAGCGCGAGTATGCCCAAAAGGGCGAGGTATCGGCCTCCCGTCAAACGGAGGTGGGCTTAGCGGCCCCGTTACATTAATTAATTTGAGCATACTCGCGCTCCCATGTCCTGGTTCGCAACGACCTAATACGAGCGTCATTTTCATCGCCGTACGAGGGACCATATCGGGCAATCAGCCGCCATGACAAAGTTCATCGTCGACTTTAAACGATCTCCCACAGCGGTATCGGTCGACAGACTAAAACTCGTTTACGAGACGGGCAACGATGAAATTTTTGCTGACTAGGAGCCACAAACCCTACCAACTCTTAAAATCGATCAGAACACTATTTTTTTAGGAGCTTGGCATTGAAATGGAAATAACTAGAAAACAATGCTGAATTTAAAAAAAATTTATCAATGATAATTTGTAGACAATAAAATTGTCTACAAAAATGATTGAGTGACATTTTATAATAAGTATGATAGTTTTGCCGTAAAAGTAAAAAGATCTCAAAATTTACTCTTACTTGACTTCGAGCTCCAATAACTTTTGAACAGATGGATTTGTCGAAAAATAATAATAGACTTTTTTTGTAGAGAATTGAATTCTCTACAAAAATACATACTGGGCTTATTCGTACAATGAGCCATTTCCGAGGTGAAAAATTCCAAACTAAAAAAGTTTTTTTTTCCATGTTATTTAAACGTAAAATAGAAATTTACGATGAGCGATCTTTCAAAATTGATATTAAGAGCTCCCGTTTCCACAGACTTCTTTTTTTATGACTAGGAAGATATTTCACTGCGGGTTTTGAAAAAAAAAATAGTCGATTTTTTTGAACCGGTCTAATACATATATATTATATATATATACTTAGAATAGAATCGACTTTTGAGGAGACGATTGCGCCTACAATTTTTAACAGATCCTAATTCAATTTTCCACACTTATCCTATGTGAAATTATTACGGTAAAGTTCGAAGATGGGCTAAATCGGTTGATTAGAAGTTATGGCTGTTTAATATTTCCACGATTTTTCGAAAAAATCACTTTTTATCCACTTTCAAGTTAACACAATTTTAAAACTAATACTCATAGACAATTTCCTTAAACGTATCTGAACGCTCGTCTAGGAAGCTTTAATTTATGACCTTAACCTTTATGCTTTGGCCATTTCTTTCAAAATTTTATAGCCTTGAAAATTATAATGGAACCAACAAATGTTGAAAACATGGTTTTCATTCCACATAACTCATGTATTTCTATTATAATTAGATTTTGTCAATTGTATTCTATTGTGAATCAAATAAGCTGTATATTTCACAGCTTTTTAATATTTTAAAAGCATTTCTTTTATAATTTTTGATGTTTTAAACGTCCTGTACGCCCTATGATTATAAGTCATCTTGTTATACATTTTATTATGTATGTATATTTTCCTTTCTCAGTATGAGTATACACAAACATTATGCAGACTTCAAATCTAATTTCAATAACTTGGTCTATAGACATATCCACGCTTATTTAAAGCTAGTTTGTCAATCCAAGATTTTAGTAATATGTACTTAAAGTAGTATACATAAATATATAAGTGTATTAACAATATTTAATTCGCGAATCAAGAATCTCGGATTCAAAAACTGCCCTTCAAATATTGGCTTCAACCTTACTAAAAATGAACAAGGTCCGCCTTCGTTTTAAACAAAGCGCGAGCTACCGAAAAGTCAGGGAGGTGCTAAATATTTCCGACAAATCAACCTTCCATTTTGGCTGCTCGATAGAATTTTGTTTTTTTAATCCGTTTTCGTTAATTAGAATAAAGTATTAAATGCTAAAAAATAGAGCAGTAGCCACAAATGGCACTTCTACTCTAATAAGATATAGTCGTATTAAAAAACGCACCCAATCATCATACATTTAACATATATTAACAGTTTAGACTTAAAAAGTAAGAATAAGACATGCGCCGAAGTTTTCGAAAAGTTGGTCGTGACCTACAATATTCAGGGGCCAATTTTAAGCTCTTATAGCATTAACTAAGGACGATTTGTCGAATAGAAGAGTTTGACAGTAAGGTAAAAGAAGACGGTCGAGTGTTCAAATCTAGAACTTAGCAGTAGGCTAAAATGGCGAAAGAAGTATACAATGTATGTTCAACTGATTAAAAGAATCCATATCGGACTCCAGTCTAGATCCTGTTGTGGACTTCCTCTTGGAGTTTTTTGATCATTTTCCACATAGTTGTCTACATGATCCTTTAGAAGTTACTCATATAAAAACCCAGATTCTTGTATGAGTTTCTACCAAAGAAATTCAATAGATCCAAGATCCTATACCGTTTCTACATAATCCAGGTATCCGCAGTTTCTTATGTGCATTTCTCAAATGGGAATCCAGAAACCCATGGTTTCCTATATGGATTTTTGTTCAAGCCTATATACTCCTATTCATTCCTATGGACTCTTGAATAACTCCATACTTTTCTATATGAAATCCTATAGGTTCCCATGAAATACCATAAGGATGTTTTTTACAAGGGCAGATAAAAAGCGAACCGCTTGACCGGAAAATGGTCTATCGAAGAGGATGTAATGACTACTCTGGCATTGGAAGGGTAGAATGGGGTCGTATTTGATCTAAGGTCTATGCATTAAATTTGTTTTTTTATTTCTTGGAACACAAACTTGTTTTGTTATTTATTATTATTTTTGTGACGACAATACAAATAGCAACATAAGAATGTTTTAAATCGGGTGACAATAATGAATAGCAATTGATTTTTTCATCAATTTTGAACATTCTTTGGTTGCGCAGTAATTACAGCAGAGAATCCATTCCCGTTTTCCGATTCATCGGTAATAAATCTGAGAAACATAAATGGTCTTGTGGACATAACTTCCAAATTGTCATTTTTTCCGCAATAAATTCCACTAATTGGAGCCTGAATATTGTCACCATCTCGTACTTCAAAAAAATCACTTTTACAACCGGGACTATTTTGTAACTCAAAATGATAAAACTTCATTGATATAAAATGATCCTCTGGTGCACTAATCCGCCAATCACACAAGTTGTTGGGTCCATATTGTTCCGGATAATTTGGTGATTCCAAGTAAAATGTATCATTATGTTTAACGTAAATATCGTCATTGCACACGGCCTCGTACTCTATTAGACAAGTCGACTTATCATTTTCAACTTGAGTTCTTACCGATAATATTTGCACAATATTACTATTAACTGTCAGAGTTGTATCATATTTTCCACAATAATAAGCTAGGCAAAATTAAACGTTCGATTATAAACTATGTACTATGTTTAAGTTTGATGAAGATCATCATACTGTAATTTAAAAAACAAACGTACCTATAGCAACATTGTTTTTCCCGTAGCCATTTCGAATTTCCAGATAATTCATTAAACAATCAAAGCTCTCACGAATATTCAATGATTTTATTGAAAGTTTGATTCGATGTCCTTCAGCTGCTCTGATTGTCCATTGGCAATGTTGAACATCAAGCTGTATGCCTTCTTGTGTCAGAGGACTGAGAATACCTTTGGGCTCAAATAAAGTTCCACCACATTCTAAATAACCAAAGGAAAAATAAGACATGTTTGTAAGTAAATAAAAAAGTTTCGTTAAATTTCGAATGAAAACTGAAAAACAAAATTATAATCCGCCTGATTTCAAGCTCCAAAATAGTAATGTCACACCTTTCAGTGCAAAAATTTTATTAATATGAGATCACAAAAAAAGTAATAAAGTAATCATTGATTTTAACTTCCCGCAAAGAAAATTGCTAATTTTCAAAAAAAAAGGAAGTTTTTGGTTTCGGTCCGATTTTTGAAAATCGAGTGTTCATCAGATGTCGACGTTTTGAGGTCCTAGGAAGCTATTCTGACTATCCCCGGATAAACGTCCGTGTGTGTGTGAACTTTTTTTTGTCCGACGATATCTTTGGAACGAATCAACACTATCGTTCAAAAAAGTTCTTTCATCAATCAACTAAACGATTTGCATTTTATTAGAAAGAAAAAAACACTTTTTTGCGATTCTTTTGACAACTGTTTCTTTTGAATAAGTGAACCAATTTTGATGGCTGAGGTAGCATTGGACGCGGCTAATAAAGTTTTAGAGGTGATTTGGAATCTGTCCATCAAGTATACTACAAGTTATTTTGAAAAGATTTCGTTTTGGAAATATTTAAGAACGTACACTACTAATTATGCCCGATTGCTTTATGATTGTTGAAATCAATGAGCCTCTGTAAACGCCACCTCAGGAACCTAAATCGGTTCATTCGTTCAAAAATTACAGAATATTAACATACACACATGCATACACTCGGACATCATCTTGAAAATAGTCAGAATAACTTCCTGCAACCTCAAACCGTCGGCATCTGCTTAAAACTCGATTTTTGAAAATCGAGTTGAAAGCAATAACTTCCCTAATTTTTCAAAATTTACAATTTTCTGAACTGGAAGTTAATAACTTTACTACATTGGTATTATTGCGTAAATCAAAAGTATACATAAGCTGGAAAATTTGTGTTTGATTTCTAAGAAAAATGTGTTAATAAAATAGGTGGTACATACTGAGACAGTGGTACAGAAGATTTGCCGTCATAATATCGCCTTGGCTGAGACCATTTCTTTGACCAAGAATCGGTGTCTCACCATTAATTTCCATTAAGGGTTGTAGTACGTTTAAATGACGTCTTTTTGCAGAACCGTTACTTGCATAGTGCATTATAGAACTGTAATCATAAGTTTGCCCCAAAGAAGTGGATTCGTCTTCTGATGCTTTATCAAAGTTACTTTCTTCACCTGTTGATTTTTATAGATAAATTATTGATTAGGTTCCATAAAAAAACTATAAATTTGTACCCGTCACTAGGGTTGCGTTGAATTTTTGGATTACTAAATAAAATTTGAGTTTTGTATGTAAATTATAAATACCAAGATCTTGACTTCGACCATAAGTAAGCATTGAGGTATCGCATTATCATATTTTCTATAAAAATTATCATTCCAGAAGCTGTATGAGCTTAGTTTCTACGATTTGTTGTGTCCATCTTAAAAAAATCCAGTAGGGGTTTTATGGGAACCCATAGGAGTCCATGTAGAAAAGTATGGATTTATCTAACAACCCTTAGAAATAAATATAAGAGTGTATGGACATAGGTAAGAACCCTCGTAGGAAACCATGTGTATCTAAATTACTATGTAGGATATCCACACAGGGAGATGTAGGTACCTAGATGTTCATATAAGAACTTGACATAGGAACTAGAATATATGGATTTCTCATAAGAAATTCATACGAAAATCTGGATTTTGATATTAGCCATTTCTACAAAGTCCGGAGTATCTGACTTTCTATGTCTATTGTCTCTTGATGCGCATTTATGAATAAAAGAGCAGATTAATATTCTATTAGCAGGATACTCCTTTTTCCTCAATGTGTTTGTTTCAATAACCTGACGCTTTTTGTGAATTTTCCTACGTCCTAATTCATAAAAGATTCCGATTTTAATTTTGACATGGTGCAGTTTCCCATGTGAAAGTCATCGTAAAAATCTACATTGATCTATACACGGAGAAAATTTTATGGTAAAAGTTACCATCAAGTTATAGTACAATTTTTAAACTGAATTATATGATTGATAATATCATTTAAATTATTAAATAAACAATCTGAATGGTAGTGTCTACCATCTATATGGTAAAGTTTACAATTATTTATGATAACCAGAAATTATAACTGTTATTATCTAAAATAATTACTACTATTATAAAAAATCGTAATTCTTAATAACCTGATGGTAATGGTTACTATCAGCCAAAATAATGATGACCATCTAAGCTAATAAAAAATTAAAATATGAACGTTATAGTCAGACGCTTATCTTTGTGTAATTTGATTAACTGGGGAAGTGATTAATTTCACACACACACACACACACACACACACACATACACACACACACACACACACACACACACACACACACGCACACGCACATGCATACATATATCTACGCATGCGCACATGCCCGCACACATGTACATAAATTCGGGGTCGCACACTTACCCGCACGCATGCGCACACTTACCCCCACACACGCACATCCATACGCACACTTACCCCCACGCACGCGCATCCATGCGCACACTTACCCTGACACACGCGCACACTTACCCGCACACGCACAATCATGCGCACACTTACCCGCATACATGCACACACATGTGCACACATATACTCTTACACGTACACATGCACACACACGCATGAGAGACTCATGCACACACTCACGCGAGCACACACACATTCTTAGTTAAGAATTTTTACAACTTTGAATGGTAAGTTTTACCATCTTCGATTCTAACCATTACCATTTTCGATAGTAACCGTTACCATCATCAATTGTAACTGTTATCATTTTTAATAGTAGAACTAATCATTTTACCGGTGATAAAATGTTATTACCATTTTAGATGGTTAAAATTACAAACTTTGTATTGTAAATAGTACCATTAAATTTTCTCCGTGTACTATATTTTCGTATGGATGTGGCATGGCGTTTATTTCCATTTTAAATCATGTGAGAATCTATATCGGGACCTATGCTAGATTCCTACAGGAAACCTTCTAGGAGTCCATCCGAAAACACCATGCGGTAACCCACGTAAGAGTCTAGACTTCCTACATGATTATGATTAAGTCGATTATTTTCTATTGTTCGAAGAGATGAACATCGATTATTGGTCAATCTACCATACGAACGGACCGTTTTAATTTGGTTAGCTAATTTATACTCACCAATCATAATATTATCTTTGACGACTAGTATGTAATCATCACGATCTGGACGTCTGTGTTCATGAAAAAATCCAATGGTGTGTCCCAATTCATGGAGAAGAGTACCAAAGCTCATACAATTATCGGCCATACTAAGAATTTGCATTTTAAAGCGTTGTTTGCCAACAAATGAACAACATCTGGTTGAAAATTAATTTGAACGATAATCGACCGAACTTTACTTAAAATTCAGTAATCGACGGATAAGTATATAAATCAATACTGCCAGATTGATTTATATTCTTAAATACTGAAAAACTTGAAGATTTTTGTGTTTTTGTTTACTCTTAATAAATAAAATAAATATCTTTGTCAAAATAGTTTTGAGCGCTACTGTACTAACAATATGTCGCAAACGGTTTTCTCATAACTTGAAATGCGGCTAAGCGATAGAGAATTAAAAAAAAAATCCTAACTTTTCTTTGCATTATAAATGGGAAAAATTTAAAATCGAATGTAAAGTACTTGAAAATAAAATGAAAAGATGAAACTTTCAGGGACTTTTTTTTTTCAATATCTACAACAATATTTCGAAATGGGAGTGAAAAAAAAAAAGTTGTTTCAAACAGGCGACCCTAATATACATACATATATTTACATTACCCGCATGATTTTTTAGCAAACAGTAAGTAATGTTCGTCAAGTCCTTTGGTTCTCGAAACGAATTGAAGACAAGTTGATTGCTCCCAATGTCGCATTGCTTGCTTTATCAATTTCCGTTCTTGTCCAGTATAACTCTCGTCAATTTCATAAGGAATAGTGCCTTCGTCCCAAAGCGCGTTGTTATCGTTGGTAGCAAGTGATCTGCGACTTTTTTTTATCGATTGTTCTTCTTTGAATTCAGTTGAATCGTATGTTAGATCATACCCCATTGTGGTATCAGTCAATACAAACGCATTGAGAAAAATTCTTGTTGAGAAACAAATTTGAATTATTAGAAAATACGACATATGTTTCATTATTTCTTGTCAGTTGATTGAAAAAAAATAAATCACTTTTTTTTAAAGGCAATTACCGAAGTATACTACAGAAATAATTTACTAATAATAGAAATGACTCGTTCCCACTGTAGTCGATAAAGCTTTTATATATTTTAAATCATTTTATTTTTTTAGCTTCGGGTTATTTAGATATTGTCAATTAAAAATATCTATCACTATCACATATACAACATGAAATTTTGATGTATCTATCGATCCATAGTGGAGGTAATAAAAAAAAAAAAATTAAAAACAAAATTTGATGATGAGTTACTCACATGTTGTTTACTGTTTATTTTTATATACCTCATTTCCGGCTCTCAGGTTATTAGCTGATACTTAAAACAAGATATGAAGACCATGAACAGAAAAAACTGTTGACCCTACAAGTTAACCTCAAAATTTATGCTAATATTACGTATTAGGATGAAATGGGTTACTTCATCGATTGACATCGTGATTTTTCACTGATAGTCACTTACCCAACCTGTAACCTCAAACGAGCATTCGAATGAGTTTCCGACTTGTCGCCGGGCGCGCTAATTTAAGAGGCTCGCACACGAGTCCCAATAATAATTGAGTAGGGGTGAAATATTCCGATAATTGCCGAAGACAATCGAGCGAATTTGATAGAAACGCAAGACAACAGTGAAGAAGGCACAGAGAGAACCAGGAGACCTGAGGGAACGGTCAAACATCTAGACGCAGGACTGCTGACTACCCAAACATTAGGTAATTATTCAGTTGCACTTGGCTTCGGATTGTGGAACCAAACGATAATTCCAGAATCTTCTTAATCAGAATACTAGGCACGGGGCCGGCATTCTTTAATAACTAGTTAATAATTAATCTGAATAAGCAGGTATTGGAGTAGTAAGAACGGGAGTATACATTGCGAGAGGATCGAGACGAAACGAAATTCACGAAAAAAGACCAGACGATTACGACAAGAACGGACAACCCGAAGTACGCCAACTCGACAATCAAGACGAGGACAGGATACAAGTCGTCACTGCAAATAAAATTTTCCAATATTTATTCAATTTAAATCTAGGCCTGGATCAGAATAACGAATTAATAATCATACTAAATCGTACGTCGTGTCCATTACGGGATCGTCGCGCCTAGTTCAAATTAGGTAAATCAATTATTAATTGTTGATTAATCAACGTGAAAATAAGTTCGTCAGCCAGACGCTAAAGAATCTAGTTTTCTCGAAGCTTCTCGAAGAATCCAGGCAAGATGTTGGACACTCTACTATCGACCTTACTCAGAAGGTACTTTCTTAAATCTATCTGAAAAAAATTTCTACTCAATTTTAGAAGACAAAAGTTTTTACCATGACAAATTGCCAGATTTCAGTCTTCCCCAATATTTTCCGTGGAAGGATTCCAAAGAAGTCTATTTGTACAATTTTTCTCATCACCGGCAATGTTATTCCATAAAAATAGTGATCCACCATCACCGACCACTCACCCCATTAGAAAAAGTTGACAATCACTATGGCTCCTTAATGGCAATCTCGACAATAATAATTCTTGCTATAACATTCATCGCCATCTATTTGTCAGAATGTGACTTTACATTCACGAGCTTTGAAATTATTCGGCTGCTAAAAAATACCGGAATACTGAACCCCCCATGAAGACAACATCCAGGCGTATGTTTTTCTCAATGACCTTCTTATATTTAATCATAATCCATGGGACGTTCAGTGGACGCCTCACTGGACTTTTAACAAACGCTGAGTACCAGAAAAATGTCGGAATTCTTAAAGATCTAAAAGACCGCGTTAGAAACTAATTTATGCTCATGCTAGCGCTTATAATCATGTAAAAGACGAGGCAATTAGAAATAAAACAATTTTTGTAATATTTTGTTGTGGAATGGTTATAAGAGACAACGACTCAGTTGCTTGTATTGATGATTATTATAAACTGTTGCCAGCTATTGAATATTTTGACTTACACTTTATCAAGAAGTCATTATTTACTGGGTATTACAGTCACTTGATGCGAAAAAACTGTCCCTTGTCATCTCGATTCAATGATGTCAAGATTCGGTGTCAACATTCAAGACAATCTGACGAATGATCTAAAGATGAAATTGCTAAATATTTGTCGGATTAAAGTTACGAAAGCACGATCATTGACACACTATCGACTTATTGTTTCGTCGTTATTACCGGCATTCGTATTACCGTACGATGGACAATGTGGCTCAATAAGTTATGGATCAAATTGAACGGAATATAGTATAGTGCCGGATAGCTCAACTAGTAGAGCACTCGGCGTGATACCGATATGGTCTGGGTTCGATTCCCAGTTCGGGCTATCTATATTTTTCTCAATTTATCTTTAAATTGTCTTATTGAGAAGGTTATTTTCATGTTTGCATGTTTAGTCATTAAGGATGACTTGAAAATTCTTTTTCCACTATTAGGCTTTGGATTAATGATGTCAGTAATCTGTTTCATTATCGAAATATTGATCAACAGAAAGAATATTCTTAAAAGTCGGAAAACCAATAAGAAAGTACAAATCGAACATGGGACACTAAAAGCTTCGATTAAATTAAGATTCGATAAAACTTTTATGAAATTCATTTATTATGATGGTTTGAATAAGAGTAATAAATAGCACTATGCATTTTTTCCGTTCAAATTGTTTTCGTGACTATTCACTTTAGTAGAGATTTGATAATTTTCTGTGATAACTGATTTGAATTTTTGTTCGCCCAATTTTCAATAAATTCTAAACTATGAATCTTTGACATGATTCTTATACGTATCAATACAAGGTAATTTTTTTTTTTACACGTAATACGTAGCAAATTGACTCCCATCGGAGTATAGAGGTGTAATTATGTGCTTCAAGATCTGCAAAACAGAAAAAAAATCTAAAAATCGGTTGATCTCACGGGCCAGCCCGAAAACCACCTACTGTTTTCGAGATATGATACAAGGGTCTATGTGTGAATGTGTGAGTAAAAAGTATAGTATCGATTGTTCTAATTTATGTGATTGTCATAATGTAAATAGTGTGTAAGCACTTTTAGCTACAGTCGCAGTTATAATTGGGGAGAATCGTCCCTTCTATTGAGTGACAAGAAAGTCATAGAAGCCAACAGTCATCACAAATTGTAACCATTCATATTGTTTTTCATTGCCCTGATGCTAACTCAACTATACGGGTAATCATTTAGTAAAATATAATGGGGAGCATATTCTGACAGTACTAGTCTATTATCTCGGTATTTCTATCAGTTCAATAATATATGACTGTACGAAATCACCAATAAAAATGAATATTCCACGAAGAGTGTTCCTAATATTGAGTGTCGTTGTTAGTATCAATCCATTCAACGGAAGTCTTATTAAAATTCCCAACCCATCAGATGTTTCTTTAATTGATGAAGCAATGGTGAGTACTACTCGGAAAAAATGAATAAAATCTTATTAAACTAACGTAGATTTTAGTTTTTAAAATATTGAAACTACGGTCTATCAACCCGGGTCGAAAAATTAGATCTGTTTTAAAATGAATGATAAATTCAAATGTTTTGAATTTACATTAGGTTTTCAAATTGTATTTATTTTATATGTCAATTTAACCGGTTTTTGTCCGTACTATTCCTTATCCAGGCCAATATCAGAGTTAATTGCGATTTATATTTAGTCTATTTTTAATTGGTTTTAGATTAAATAACAACTTTTTTTGTGATAATTAATGGTCTGTGTTCTTTGTTTTTAAGACGAAAACAGACTTTATTCACTATAATTTTTAGTCTGTTTTTAATCGCTTTCAAATCAAAAGCATGACTTTTTCTAAATATAAATAATAATAATAATGATCAAGATGTATAAATTCATTTTAATTTTTTTCATATTCAAAACATGCTAATGTGCTTTCGTAATAAGATGTCACGAGAATTTTGTTGATTTTTAAAGCCAAAATATTTTTCGATTTTATCCAGTAAATAAGAAAAATTTCTTGACATTTTAAAAACAATTTTATCCTTTTGATTCAATTTTGTAGATATTCAGTAGCAAATCAAAGTCATGCTGATATATGTTTTTGATTCAAAGCCGGTTTTTTTTTCAATTCCATTCTCTTCAGATGCTTTGCTTGTCATCACTCTTGTTACAATTAATTAATGTAACGGGGCCGTTAAGCCCACCTCCGTTTGATGGGAGGCCGATACCTCGCCCTTTTGGGCATACTCGCGCTGCGAAATCCCTATTGTATATACTGAGCCCACCATATATTATAAAAGCGAAATATGAGCATAAGCTCACATTAACTTACCCATTAGGCATGCATTGCATGTGGGTGTCTCACCAACAACCACCACAAGACCGACCTCATTTGGACCCAAACACTCCTCCCATCTCAGGAAATAGAGAGACTCTGGTCAAAGTGAGGCTTGGAATGGATCCCCCATGGTACCAGACTTCAGCTCTGGTGAACTGCTTGCATAGGAGTGGAGGGGAGCAAGTTCTTTCCCAACCCATAAGGGCTACCTTCACTTAAGAATATAATCACCAAGATTTCAGACACGCCATTATAAACACTTGCCCTCATCCATCACTTAGTGATCTCTAATCTGCGAGGTTTTTGTGGCCGCCATGATGTTTTAAGGCACAAAATGGCGGGGGTTGCCCACTCGCCGTCACTCTTGTTACAGTTGAAGTAGATGCTGCTTTTTCAACTTCTGCTGCTATTTGCCTCACCGTCTTAATAGGATTAGATGCTGCATGAATTATCATTCGCCGTTCCCTTGGCGTTGTTGCAAATTACGCTCGACCTTGATAATTTTTTCCATAGTTTTCATTGTTTTTAAAAAAATTATTAATAACTTTAACACTTCTATTCAATCTTCTAGCTATTTTATGATGAGATAAGCTTTGATTATGTAAACAATTAATTTTATTAATTCCTTCGACATTCAACATTTATTGCGCACCATTTTATATAGCAACTAATTTTAATGTTTTCAACAGATTTGAATTTATCCACCACGCTATAAAATAAAAACGTAATAATACGAAAATGGAACTTATTAGTTTCTTTGCGCAATAAATTTGACTGAGTCAATTAATGTGACGAACTTCCGACCAGTGACATATATTGAATGCCCTCCTCTCGATATCCTCACTTTGTTTCTGGAATCGTCACAATACATCTTGTTTTGTCTTAAATTAGTAATGTAATATGCACATATAATTTTATATTTTAGCGAGTAAAGAAGTAGTTATTGAAAAAACAATAGATGAAACTATTCAAATGACGTGAACTGTAGTTTTGTTTGCCCGTAACGCAAATGTTTTTCAAAACAACAGATTAAAAAAAGCTTTAATTTTTTATAAAAGATCAAAAACAGATAAACTAGTTCAAATAAAGTCTAGTTAGACTGAATTCAGATCAAATTCTTTGACCCGTGAATACAGTATTTTGATCTTTTTAAGTCTGAACTATTTTTTCCGGCACAGTAGTTAGTTTATAACGATTATAATTGATTAATAAATAATTATTCACAGGTTAATGTCATCAGAAATTGTTTACCTGGTGTGATGAATGTTTTCCTTGGTGGTCAGCTTGTCCCAGAAACAATCAAGGAACTAAATGGTTTGAACACATTTGCTACAATAAATCTCAAAAAGTTATCATCAGCTGAAAAACTAAGTTATTTTCACAAAAAAATTGATTTACTAATTATAAATGACACAAACGTACAAGAGTTTCTTCCATCTGTAAATCGAAGTCAATTTCTAAAAATATCAACCAATGAAATAATGGTATTCGTGATATGTAAAATGGGTAAGGTCAACAAATCATTTAAAAAAAATTTTTTATACTTATGGAAGATTAGTTTTTTGACTGTTTATGCCTTTTGTTTGAATCCTGAAAATAAATTAAAAATTATTACATTCAATCCTTATACGGATCGAACTATATATAGATGGAAACGTCTGAAATTTATTCGAAAAAAATCAAATACTCGAAAAAAAAAAGGTGACCGTCGGACATTTTATCGTCGGACTTACTCAAAAGGTAATTATGGGATTTTCACACGTACAAAAAAATACTAATGAACACTATTAGAAAACAATGGTCTAGTATTTGTGCACCTTAATACCCAAGTGATTTGTGCATTCAATGTTCTTAGCTTAAGGACTCAATATCTTTAATGTCATAAGCGTAATGCACTCATTCCTAGTATCGATAGTGTGACCCGATAAAAATATTTGGATCCAAATATATATGCTTGGAGAACTATTTGCACCGATTAATTGACGATCATTAATTTTTTTATCGTTGAAAAATGATTCCCCTTACTTGGTTTCGAACCCGGTTCCTTCTGCATATCAGTTAAAGCCTGATTCCACTCTGGCAACACAACGGACTCAATAGTGTTGTATATTTTTTAGACTTATTCAAATTGGAGACTCCTTTTTTTTTTTTTAAAGAACATTGAAAAATCGAAAGGTTATCTTAAAACATGGCAACAGTAAAAATTTGAGCTCTTAATATTGATATTAAGAGATGTCTGTTTATAATTTTTAATTTTTCGTTTAGAAACATGGTCAAAAATTCATAACTTCCGAACAAATCAAGGTACAAAAAATTTTTTCTAGAAGATTTTGTTATAACTAACAAATTTGCGATAGTGTTCACTGGTTTTTTTTTCGTAAGGACATACAATGCATTGAATTTGATTACATCCGTTATATGTTTTATTTTTTTTTATTTTTCAAGAAAACATTTGTCAAGGATTCGAATTCGATCGAAAGAAGTATTTAGATGGCTATCCAGTAGCAGCGGTTTCCACAAACATAACATTTAATCATCAAAAGGCGACCGTTGCTCTTATTAAGAAAGCACTGAATGTAAGAGTTGAAAGAAAGCAGTGTCCTACAGATTTTATAGCAGACGCATTCCGAAGAATTGATACATATGATTTTACACTAAAAACCTATAGCCTTCACCATCACGGTAATAATTATCGGTACAGTTTGTCTCAACCACGATCGTTCTATTCAGTAACTATAGTGACCCACAATCGCGGGTTACTTACTCCTTTGGAAAAAATCTACAATTACTACGGTTACTTAACAGTGATCTCAACTACAATAATTCTCGCCATGACATTCGTCGTTATCTATTTGTCTAAACATGACGTCATATTCGCAAGCTTCGAAATCATCCGGTTGCTAATTAATGCCGGAATCAAGACACGTATGGAGTCCAATAAAAGCCGTATTTTTTTCTCGATGATCTTTTTATATTTCTTGATAATCCATGGGACATTCAGTGGACGACTTGCTGGATTTTTGACTAAAGCCGAGTATCGAAAAAATGTCGAAACTCTCGAAGACCTCAAAGATCCGCGGTATACGTTAATTTATGCTAATAACGGTGCTACGGATTACATAACAGATGAGGTTATTAGAAATAAAACAATTTTTGGAAACTTTGACTGCAAGAAAGTTATAGGAAACAATAATTCAGTTACTTGTATTGACGACTATAAGAAACTTTTACCGGCTATCAGTTATTTTAACTTGCACAACAGTAAGAAGCCATTGCTCACTGGGTATTTTACTCATTTGATGCGCAGAAATTGGCCTCTGGCATCCCGCTTCAATGATCTCATGATTCGGTGCGTACAGTCTGGATTGTCTCAAAAATGGAAGAAAGACAAAGCTGCTCGATACATTCGTCAGATAGAAATTACAAAACTACAATCATTACATCGTTATCGCCCGGTTTCATTCGACGACTTGAAATTTTCTTTCCTACTATTGGGATTCGGATTGACCTTGTCGACGATCAGTTTTATTTCTGAAATCATCACCTGGAAAAAATATTATTTTAAGATATGTAGAAAAATGAAACAAGTGCGTATAAGCCATTGGGTACCGAAAGCTTCGGTTAAAGTCCGAATCAAGAAATCGTTCATGAAATTTATATGGTATTTACGTTTTAAAAAGTAAAAGATGCAGTACGATCTGTTGTGACTTCATTTTAAATATTTACACTGTAATAAATACGGTGTTGAAATGAACTTACAGCCCGCGTCTCTTGAATAGACTCACCTATTTTTATTCCATCTAAAAAAATTACTTGTAGCCATTTATTCGTCCAACTCAAATGTTCTTCAGCAAATAAAACTCGTGCTGATTCACTGCAGCAAATTCGGAAAATGCTGTTTCGAGAAAAACGCGTTCAAAGATAAAATGATCATTTTCACAGTTATAAATGGTTTAAAATCATACTTACAGCTAATCTGCTATTCCAAGTTTTACACACCACTAAATTACCAATTGCACTGATAACTGATATAAATTGTGAAATACAATATTCGTGAGATAGATCAATCACAACATTATTGTAATTATTACGTGATTGTCTCAATATCTCTATCTGCCGAACAGCTGCACTTTAAATGGCTATAACTCAAAACCTATTTGAGATATTGATTTGAAATTTTGATATGTTATTTTTAAAGGTGTGATCTATCAAAATATGTAAAAAAAACAAATCGATTTTGTTGAAATTTCACACTAAGTGTGCCCCTTAAAATAATGTATTTTAAACGAATAAAATAACGAATCGACTTAATGTTGTTCAAATTGTACCTCAATAAATTCTCTATATATGAGCATACAATTCGACCTACTTTGGTGTAGTTTAAGGAGTGTAGCAATATTTATGTTCGAGTAAGTTGTCGAAAAAAAGATAATATTCGTAAGCGCCTTTAGCGCCTTCACGCTTGAGGTATGCGATATCAGTGATTGATAATATTATATTATTTTTCGAGCTGATTCTGTATGCAACTAGACTTTAGTTATAAAAACCTGTTTTCCATATTATATACAAAAAAATTAATATGCCATTGTGGACCAAATTTCTCTGGACTTCTCTATAAATTTGTTAATTTGACGTATCAATAATTGAATCCACAAAAGTTACTTTTTATATTAGAAATACCATTCGACTTCTGATACTAGTAATGGTTAACATAAAAGCATGATACTGATCATCACATATAGATGGTAATCATTCCCTATCACAAGATGGTGATAGTTAGCATTTTTTTTCAGCGTGTTCCGAAGTTGGTTTATTACCATTTCGAGATTGAATTCAACGCTGATAACTTCAACATCAAGGTAGCGTGGACTTACATCGGTTTTTTATTACAGTGTAGCACTAAATGAACAAATGTTTCTAACATATGTGACTATAAATATATGGTATTGATTGTTCTAATTAAAGTGCTCGTAATAATGTAAATAGTGTGTAAGCATATTTATCTGCAATTCTAGTTGTAATTGGGGAGAATCATCCCCTCTATCAAGTGATCATAGAGTCATCGAAACCTACAGTCACCACAAACTGTAACAAGTCAAATTGTTTTTGATCGTCCTGATGCTCACTTCAACTATATAAGTACTTAATTAGAAAAATTAAATTCAGTAACTTTTTTTACGGTACTAGTCTAGTATTTTGTCCATTTTATCAGTTCAATTATATATGACTGTACAAAATCACCATTAAAAATGAATATCCCACGAAAAGTGTTCCTAATAGTGAGTTTCGTCGTTAGTATCAATCCATTCAACGGAAGTCTTATTAAAATTCCCAACCCATCAGATGTTTCTTTAATTGATGAAGCAATGGTAAGTACTACTCGGAAAAAATGAATACAATCTTATTAAACTAACGTAGATTTTACTTTTTAAAATATTGAATCTACGGTCTATCAACTCGGGTCGAAAAATTAGATCTGTTTTATAATGAATGATAAATTCAAATGTTTTGGATTTACATCAGGATTTCAAATTGTATTTATTTTACATGACAATTTAACCGGTTTTTGTCCGTACTATTCCTTATCCAGGCCAGTATCAGAGTTAATTGCGATTTATATTTAGTCTATTTTTAATTGGTTTTAGATTAAATAACAACTTTTTTGTAATAATTAATGGTCTGTATTCTTTGCTTTTAAGACGAAAACAGACTTTGTTCACTATAATTTTTAGTCTTTTTTTAATCGCTTTCAAATCAAAAACATGACTTTTTCTAAATATAAATAATAATAATAATGATCAAGATTTATAAATTCATTTTAATTTTTTTCATATTCAAAACATGCTAATGCGCTTTCGTAATAAGATGTCACGAGAATTTTGTTGATTTTTAAAGCCAAAATATTTTTCGATTTTATCTAGTAAATAAGAAAAATTTCTTGACATTTTAAAAATAATTTTATCTTTTTTATTCAATATTGTAGATATTTAGTCAAGACAACTGAAAAATAAAAGTGTTAAACGGTTATTAACTGCTGGCATTTTAAAACAAATGACACCAAGTAAATGGTAAACAATACATAATCAATTCCAGAACTTGGAATATTTTTTATAAATATTGTCCATAAATAAAAATATTAAAAGTCCATGATCTAATCTAATTTTGTCCTCACAAAATTTCACAACTTAAATTTTTCCGAGTACTAGAATCAATCTACAGTCCACATTATTTGGATAGCCTTACCAATTTTTTTTCAATAACCGACTCTTAATCCAAATTTCTTTTTTCCTTCCGCAAATTATAAAAGTGATATATGCATCTATCAGTCCCATCTTAATTCAATTTTATTTCATCTGGAAAAATTATTTGTAGCCATTTATTTGTCCAGCTCATATATTCTGTAGCAAATCAAAGTCATGCTGATTTGTGTTTTTGATTGAAAGCCGGGTTTTTTTTCAATTTCATTCTCTTTAGATGCTTTGCCCGTCTTATCGCTCTTGTTACAGTTGAAACAGATGCTGCTGTTTCAACTTCTGCTGCTATATGCCTCACCGTCTTAACAGAATTAGATGCTGCGCGAATTATCATTCGACGTTTCCTTGACGTTCGACCGTGATTTTTCAATAGTTTTCATTGTTTTTCACAAAATTATTAATAACTTTAGCACCTCTATCCAATCTTCTAGCTATTTTATGATGAGATAAATTTTGATTAAGTAAATAATTAATTTTATTAGTTCCTTTGACATTTAACATTTTATTGTGCCCCATTTTATATAGCAACCGATTTCAATGTTTTAAATCGATTTTAATTTATTCAACACCCTACAAAATAAAAACGTAATAATACCCCAAACGAAAAAAATATATTTTCGGATATCTCCGGGCAAATCTGCATATATGAGACATATATTTATATATATGTTGCATATATGCGACATATTTCAGATTTGCCCGGATATATCCGGATATAAATTTCTTTTTGTATGGGACGATAATGAAACTTATTAGTTTCTTTGCGCAATAAATTTGACTGAGGCTATTAATGTGACGAACAGCCGACCAGTGATATATATTATGTGCCCTCCTCCCAACATCCTTGCTATATTTCTCGAATTCTAACAATACATCTTGTTCTATGTTAAAAGAGTAATATAATATACACATTTAATTTTATATTATAGCGAGTAAAGAAGTAGTTATTGAAAAAGAAATAGGTAAAGCTATTCAAGTAACGCGGACTGTAATTTTGTTTGCCCGTAACGCAAATGTTTTCCAAACAACAAATTAAAAACAGCTTTAATTTTTTATGAAAGATCAAAAACAAATAAACTAGTTCAAATACAGTCAAGTTAGACTGAATTCAGATCAAATTCTTTGACCCGTGAATACAGCATTTAGATCTTTTCAAGTCTGAACTATTTTTTCTAGTATAGTAGTAAGTCAATAACGATTATGATAAATTAATTAATAATTATTCAAAGGTCAATGTCATCAGAAATTGTTTACCTGATGTGATGAATATTTTCCTCGGTGGCCAGCTTGCCCCAGAAACGATTAAGAAACTAAATGATTTGAACACATTTGCTTCAATAAATCTCAAAAAGTTATCATCAGTTGAAAAACTAAGTTATTTTCACAAAAAAATTGATTTACTAATCATAAATGACACAAATGTAATAGAGTTTCTTCCATCTGTAGAGCATAGTCAATTTCTGAACATGTCAACCAATGAAATAATGGTATTCGTGATATGTAAAATGTATAAGATTAACACATTATTTGAAAAAAATTTTTATAACTTATGGAAGGTTAGTTTTCTAACTGTTTATGCCTTTTGTTTAAATTCTAAAAATAAATTGAAAATTATTACATTCAATCCTTATACGAATCGCACGATAAATAAATGGGAACAATTACAATCAACTCTACCGGATACTCGAAAAAAATTAGGTGACCGTTGGACATTTTACCATCGGACTTACTCAAAAGGTAATTATGAGATTTTCACACGTACGCAAAAATACCAATGAACACTATTAGATATCTAATGGTCTAGTATTCATGCACCCTAATACTTGAGTGTGATTAGTGCATTCAATTTTCTGTCTTAAAGGACTCAATATCTTTAATGTCATAAGTGTAATGCAATTATTCAATTTGTTTAACGTCAAGCGAGTAAAGATGTAATTACTTATAGTTTCGCGTTGAGAAAATTAATCATAAAAATATTTAAAGGATTAAAATAGTATTTAATATCTAAATAAAACTAACATACTTATTGAGTAAGTAGTTAAAAGTTTTTAATAATCATTTACTGCTCATTGATTAAAATTATACCGAGAATCACGAAATGGTGTAAAAAAGTAGACAACACCGTGTTCAAATTACATCGATAGATTTTTTACACTACACGGCCGTGTCAAGGTATGGGAGCCATTTTTACACCAAAATTTTTTACAGTGTGATATCATTTTTAATAATGATGTTGACTTACTAATCCCACTACTAATGATCACTTACGAAATACTATTTTACATTAATGACTTGAAATAGTGTTGCAAAATTTACTAGATGGAGTACTGGTTGTCACTAATGATCAATAATAAACACTCATTATAACTTACAAATTTGCGATAGTGTTCACTGGTATTTTTTCGTAAAAACATACAATGTATTGAATTGGATTATAATCAAATGTATACATCCGTTACATATGATTTTTTTTTGTTTTTCAAGAAAATATTTGTCAAGGATTCGAATTCGATCGAAATAAGTATTTAGATGGTTATCCGGTTGCAGCGATTTCCAAAAATATGACATTTACTTACCTGAAGGCGACCGTTGATCTTATTGAGAAAGCACTGAATGTAAAAGTCGAAAAAAAGCCGTGTCCGACAAAATTTATAATCGACGCATTTGGAAGGAACGATTCATATGATTTCACATTATCACAATATGGCATTCGTTCTAGTAATCAAAAGAATCCCTTCAGTTTGTCTCAACCACAATTGTCCTATTCGATAATTATAGTGACCCACAAACGCGGACTACTCACTCCTTTGGAAAAAATCTACAATTACTACGGTTACTTAACAGTGATCGCAACAACGATAATTCTCGCCATGACATTCGTCGTCATATACTTGTCTAAACATGACCTCATATTCGTGAGCTTCGAAATCATCCGGTTGCTAATAAATACCGGAATCAAGACACGTATAGAGTCCAATAAAAGCCGTATTTTCTTCTCGATGATCTTTTTATATTTCTTGATAATCCATGGGACATTCAGTGGACGACTTGCTGGATTTTTAACCAAAGCCGAGTATCGGAGAAACGTCGAAGCTCTTGAAGACCTCAAAGATCCACGATATAAAAGAATTTTTGCTCATGCTGGTGCTGGTGATTACATAAATGACAAAGAGATAAACAATAAAACAATTTTCGGAAAATTTGATTGCGCGAACGTTATAAGAAATAATAATTCAATTGCTTGTATTGATGACTATGAAAAACTTTTGCCGGCAGTGAAGCGTTTTGACTTGCATACCTTAAAAAAGCCATTGCATACTAGATATTATAACTATATGATAAGAAAAAATTGGCCTCTGGCATCTCGCTTCAATGATCTCATGATTCGCTGCGTACAGTCTGGATTGTCACAAAAATGGAATGAAGACAAAATTGCTCGAAATTTTGGTCAGACAGAAATTACAAAACCACAATCATTAAGTTGTTATCGCCCGGTTTCATTCGACGACTTAAAATTTTCTTTCCTACTATTGGGATTCGGATTGACTTTGTCGATGATCAGTTTTTTTTCTGAAATCGTCATCCAGAAGAAACATTATTCTAAGATATGTAGAGAAATGAAACAAGTGCGGATACATCATTGGGAACCGAAAGCTTTAGTTAAATTTAGAATCAAGAAATCGTTCATGAAACTTATTTGGTATTTACGTTTTAAAAAATAACAGATGCAGTGAATCTATTGTTGTGACTTCATTTTAATTATTTACACTGAAAAAAATGCAGTGTTAAAATGAGCTTACAGTCCACTCCTCTTAGATAGCCTCATTTATTTTTATTCAATAACTGATTCTTAATCAAAATTTTTACTTTCTTCTATAAATCATTAACGTCATAGTTACATCCATCAGGTCCATCTAAATTACGTTTCATTTAATCTGAAAAGGTTACTTGTAGCCATTTATCTGTTCAACCAATATGTTCTTGATTCAAAGCCGACTGTTTCTGTAATTTCATTCTCTTTGGATGCTTTGCTCGTCTTATTATTCTTGTTACAGTTGAAATAGGTGCTGTTTTTCTAACTTCTCCTGAGAACGAGATGTTGCGTGAATTATCATTCAACATTCCCTTGACGATGTTGCGAATATCATTCGACCTTTATGATTTTTTCCATAGTATTCATTGTTTTCAACAATATTATTAATAACTTTAGTGCTTCTATTCAATCGTCTAGCTATTTTATGATGAAGTAAAAAATAAGTTATACACGGGAAAAAATGCTGGAGTAGAATTTACCACACCAAACTAGTAAAAATTTTACTACACTTTGTGGTCGCCGCAATGACAACTGTAGTAACATAAGCCACAGTGTGCGTGATATTTTACTACTATAGGAGTTCTGCTTACTACTGTAATGTGGTAAAACTTTGTAGTTTCCACAACTACTCAATGTAGTATAAAATACTTATTTTGTGGTTTTGGGAACCACACAATTTTATATGAATTGGTATCTGTTACTATTTTTGGAGTATACAATACCAGATTACTTGTACAATCTACTCCAATGTGTGGTAAAATGATCGAAAGAAGAAAATAACAGCGCCACCTACAACTTTTGTACTCCATTCTGTGGGTATCCTCAACTTGTGTCAGTGTATTTAATATTATAAATAATATTATAAAACATTATAAATAATAATAAAAATCGAGGCGTGCAATTATAATATATATAATTTAAAATAAATATATATATATAAAATATAATACAAAAAAATCGGTCTGTCAGTTGATCCTGCGGGCCAGCCCCAAAACTTCCCGCTGTTTTCGAGCTCAAGAATCTCGAAAACATTATTGCGAATACATTTTCAAGCTCTTCGAGCTCGAAAATACGTTTGAGTCCTTATTATTTTAAGTTATTCATTAATAAATTCATTTTTATATCATTTTAATTTGATATACTGTAAGTCCGAATAATCTAAGATTAATTTTTATGTTTTTATAAAGTTTTCAATATCATAAAAACTAATGATCGTTAACTTACAGATATTTAATTAATACATTACGAATAAAATATATTCTACTATGTTGTGGAGTAAAATGAACCACAGTGGTTCTTTAATGCTAGTTCTTATTACTACTTACTGTAGTAAATGGTACTACAGGTTGTGTACCACAGTGTACTAATAACTGTTACTAAACGCGTAGTTATCCTATACATTACTAGTCAGTGTAGTAAATGGAACTCCATTTGTAGTAAATTTAACTACACATTTTTTTCCGTGTATTAATTTCTTCACTACTTAACATTTTATTGCGCCCCATTTTATATAGCAACCAATTTTGATGTTTAAAATCGATTTTAATTTATTTACCACACTATAAAATTCAAACGTAATGATATGAAAATAAAACACATTAGTTTCTTTGCGCAATAAATTTGACAAGGGCTATCCATGTGACGAACTGCCGACCAGTGATATGCCCCCCTCCCAGTATCCTCGCTTTTTTTCTTGAATACTAACAACATGTATTGTTCTGTCTCCAATAAGTAATATAATATACACATATAATTTTTTACATCGGCGAGAAAAGAATCAGTTATTGAAAAGAAATAAGTGATGATATTTAAGTGACGTGTACTGTATTGTAACACTGGTGTGTTATTGAAATGTACTCAGACTAGTGTTGCGGTGTTATTCAACCGGTGTTAAACCGAGTACATATGGAGTAAAATCACTTCGACCAGAGTGTGAGGGTGTAAGTACAGGTACTTCAAGGTCTACAAAACAGAAAAAAATTATTAATAATAATATTTCGTTAAAATTACGAAATTATCGTTCGTTAAGATAAGAATAATTTATAACCTGTAAAATAAAAATATCACGTTTATTAAACTGAACACATTGCTGAAATTTCTCATCACCTGTCAAATTTATAAGTTAAGAACACTATTATAATTATTTGTGTAATAACTCTAATGTTTTTCGTATGGCATAAACTGATTTAAAATTAAAAATGTTAAGCTAAATCTTTTTTTTTTTTATTATGAATTTTTATACAACTTCTACATTATCTATTAGATTTTTTCATTTTTGACTTTCAGTCTAATATTGTTTTATTAACATTTTTTAGAAATGTCCCTTCGTTTTGTATCAGATGTCACTCTTTTTTTCAAACCTACACTACTACGCTAGTGCTGCTGACAGTAGTTGATGAAAAAAAAGAATGAAAACCGTAATAACCAAAGTAAAAATAAAAATGGCAGCTAAATTTTTTGAGAATAATCAATTTAACGTTTTTAATTAATTACAATTAATCGTAAAAATTGACAGCACTAGTTTCTTGAGTTAAAATAGTTTATTTTATACTAATTAAATTACGAATCGACTCAAAGTTCAAATGGTTCCTTAATAACTTCTCTACGTGCTAGAATACAATTCAACCTACTTTGGTGTAGTTTTAAAAGTGTAGAAATATTTATGTTCGAGTAAGGAATCGGAAAAAAATTAATGTTCGTAAGCGCCTTCAGCGCTTTCGCGCTTGAGGTGTGCAATATCAGTGATTGATAATATTATTTTATTTTTTGCGCTGATTCCGTATGCGAATAGACTTCAATCATAAAAATCTGTTTTCCATATTAAATACAAAAAAAATTGAAATGCCATTGTAGACCAACTTTCTCGGGACTTCTCTATAAATTTGTAAATCTGACGTATCAATAATTCTTGAATTTATAAAAGTTATTTTTTATGTTAAAAATACAATTCGACTTCTGAAACTTGAAAAACAAAAGCAATTGTTTTTCAACATCACTGAACACAGGAAAAATTTTTAACATTACTACTGGAGTTATTTCATCACCATTTCGAGATTAAATTCAACTTTGATAACTTCAATATCAAGGTAGCGTGGACTTACATTAGTTTTTTATTATAATGTAGTATGAAATAAACAAATTTTTCTAATATATGTGACTATAAATTTATGGTATTGATTGTTCTAATTAAGGTGCTCGTAATAATGTAAATAGTGTGTAAGCATATTTAACTGCAGTTGTAATTGGGGAGAATCATCCCCTCCATCAAGTGATAAGAGAGTCATCAAAACCTACAGTCACCACAAGCTGTAGCCAGTCATATTGTTTTTGATTGCCCTGATGTCAACTTCAACTATATGAGTAATCAGTTAGTAAAGTATGATCGGGTGGATATTTTTACATCACTAATCTAGTATTTTTTTACTTTTTTCTATTCAATACTATTCATCTGTACAAAATCAATGATAATGATGAATATACAACGAGGTGTGTTTTTAATAGTGAGTTTTGCTATTGGAATTAATTCATACAACGAAAGTCTTATTAGGATTCCAAATCCTTCGGATATTTCTATAGTTGACAAAGCAGTGGTGAGTACTTCTCCGAAAAATATGCGGGATACTATTCACATCGTATTAAATGTTTGCATGTTTTATATATATTGGAGCACTCGGCGCGGAACCGAATTGGTCTGGGTTCGATTTCCAGTTCGGGCTATCTATATTTTTCTCAATTTATCTATAAATTGTCTTATTAAGAAGGTTATTTGCATGTTTAGGTTTCCACTATAATCAAATTGTAGTATTAAAAAAAAAGGGTATGCTCGTTTTTCTGAAGGTTCCTGTTTAAGTCTAAGTTTCCTTTTAAGATAATATAAGTTATGAGTTTTGATACTTATGATGTAAGAACTTTACATTACGTTTAGAGAAATAAAATGTGCGTGTGAGAGAGAAAGTGTGTTAGACCTAAGATATGCGTCTTGGGATTGTCAAGACAGAGAGTGGGGGCGAAGGTACAGAGTGCAAGAGTGCAGGATGAAAGGATGAATGAGAGTTGACCTGGGTCAGGCAGAAGGTTTTTAACCAGCAATTCGGTAAGACGTGCCTAGACCTTTCCATTTTTGTAAACCATTACAACGTTTTTGTGTTTTTCTAAATCAAATAAACTTTAATATATTGTAAACATCACACTTGTCCCTTACTTCTATTTTCCATTCCTACAAAATGCTCCACCATTTAAATATAGTGGAAACCTAAGCATGCAAACATGCAAATAAACTTCTTAATAAGACAATTTATAGATAAATTGAGAAAAATATAGATAGCCCGAACTGGGAATCGAACCCAGACCAATTCGGTATCGCGCCGAGCGCTCTACCAGTTGAGCTATCCGGCACTATACTATATTCCGTTCAATTTGATCTATAACTTATTAAGCCACAACGTCCATCGTACGGTAATACACCATTTAAATATAGTGGAAACCTAAACATGAAAACATGCTTATTAAATCATCGTAAATCTAAATCTTTAAATTATGAAATCTACATCGGCCTCAATATCTGACAAATCTTTCTTGTCACTCGCTGATTCTCGTTAGCTTCCTATGTAAGATCTTATAGGAAACTTTATGAAATTTTTGGTGTTCTGAATTATTAATAATTTTTTCTACGAGGATTAGCAGGCGGGTATACCCGAACTATATTTTCCAGCATAGAAATAAGTTAATAATGATCATCATTAATTAATTAATAATTGTTCGAAGGTTAATGTCATCAGAAATTGTTTTCCCAATGTAACGAATGTTTTCTTCGGTGGTCAACTTGCTCCAGATACAATCAAGGAACTAAAGGACTTAAATACATTTGCTACGGTTCAACTCAAAGGATTTCCATCCATTAAAAAACTACGTTATTTTCACAAAAAAATTGATTTGGTGATAATAAACGACAGGGACGTACCGAAATTCCTTCCATCATCAGAAGATTGTCGAAATTCAAAAATATCAACCTATCAAATCATGGTGTTTGTTTTATGTAAAATAGATAAAGCCAACAAGTTATCGAACAAAAGATTTTTTAGATTGTGGAGTTGCAGTTTTTTGAATGTTTACACCTTCTGTTTGCATTCAAAAAATAGATTAAAAATTGTTACATTCAATCCTTATACGAATCGCACAATAAATAAATGGAGAAAATTTAAATCGACCTTACCACACGCTCGAGAAATATTAGGTGACCGTTGGACATTTTACCATCGGTGGTTTTCAGAAAGTAATTGTTTTCTGTTCAACTTCCGAGTTGAAATCTACGGCATACTTTGAACCTAAATGAGTGTTGAAAACCTACATCAGACTATTGAAGTCATATTCATTGTGACAGCTTGAAATAGACGTACTAAGGCTTTCAAGGACTTTAATTGTAACTTCTTAGACTTATGGGAGCATGAATTAGTCCTGCATAGACATAAATCGTGAAATAAACGTAACTATCTTTTACGGAATGAAAATAATTATCAACAATGAGAAACACGAATGCTGTAGTATTTTCGCGCACTAATGGCTTAGTGTCATCAATGTGTTTAGTGCCATTAGTGCGTTTATTGCTATTAATTTGAATTCAACTGTCGATTAGTACCGACTATTAGGATTACTAATGAATACTATTGAAACCTGATCAGCATTTGTCACTTCAAGTATTGTTGTAAGATTCACTAATCAGACTTATGTAATTCACTCAAAAGAGTCGTCATGTAGTCCTGATCAAACTTCGGCGGGCCCAATTGATCCTTTAATTATGTCCTGAAAAGACATATTTTGGTAATCAACGCTCATTTAGGTTCAAAGTATGCCTAAGATTTCGACTCGGGTTATTGAATTCGATAGCTTCTGTTATTCATATTCTCTTTCATTTTCAGGAGATATTTGTCAAGGATTCGAATTTGATCGAATTGAGTATTTAGATGGTTATCCAATAATAGCAGCGTTAACTAACATATCGTTAACTTACAAAGAACAGACCGTTCGTCTTATTGAAAATGTATTAGATGTAAAAATCAATCGGATGCTAATTCCAGCAGGATCAATGAGCAAGGCATTTCGAAAGAACGATACATATGATTTTACACTAAAAGCCTATAGCATTCACCATCACGGTAAAGATTATCGGTACAGTTTGCCTCAACCACATCTGTTCTTTTCAACATCTATAGTGACCCACAACCGTGGGCTACTCACTCCTTTGGAAAAAATTTACAATTACTACGGTTACTTAACAGTGATCTCAACAATGATAATTCTCGCGATTGCATTTGTTGTCATCTATTTCTCTGAACATGACATCACATTCGCGGGCTTTGAAATTATCCGGCTGCTAATTAATACAGGAATGAAGACACGCATGGACACCAATAAAAGCCGTATTTTTTTCTCGATGATCTTCTTATATTTTTTGATAATCCATGGGACATTCAGTGGACGACTTGCTGGATTTTTAACCAAAGCCGAGTATCGAAGAAACGTCGAAGCTTTTGAAGACCTCAAAGACCCGCGGTATACGTAAATTTATGCTACTTCTGGTGCTAAAGATTACATAACTGATAAGGTTATCATAAATAAAACAATGTTCGGAAAATTTAATTGCGAGAACGTTATAAGAAACAATAATTCAGTTACTTGTATTGACGACTACAAGAAACTTTTACCGGCTATCAGTTATTTTAATTTGCATAACATTAAAAAGCCAGTGCTTACTGGGTATTATACTCATTTGATGCGCAAAAATTGGCCGTTAGCAACTCGGTTTAATGATTACTCGATTCGGTGTTTACAGTCTGGATTGCCACTTAAATGGTATGAAGACAGTGTTGCTGACGATATTCGTAGGATAAAAACATTGAGAGCACGGTCATTACGGCGTTATCGTCAGGTCACATTTGATGACTTAAAATTCTCTTTCTTACTACTGGGTTACGGATTGACTTTGTCAATGATCAGTTTTATTTTTGAAATAGTGATTCAGAAGAAATATTGTTTTAAGATGTATAAAAAATCTGACCGAGTGCGCATACAGATTTGGATATCGATAGCTTTGATTGGATGCAAAATCAAGAATGCTTTTATGAAATTTATTTATTGTTTACGACTCAAGAAATAAAGTGTGAAATACGATCTATTGTTCTGAATGTATTTGTTCTTGGTAATAATTCACCCTCATTTCGCTGGGTCCGGCGGAGCAAAATAAGACACCATTGAAAGTAATTTTTTGTTCGAATATGGTTAGCTGCAGTTTGTAGAAAACGACAGGTCGAGTCAATTAGCATGACCTGTGCGGTTGATTCAAAAATTTTAGTAATTAACATAGGGTGTCTAATTTTCCCCCATCGTCTAATTTTGCCTACCTTTCTCTATGTTATGACCAATGTATAGAATTAATCGATATAATTAACGTGCTTGTAATAATGTAAATAATATGTAAGCATTTTGAGTGGAGTCAAGGTTATAATTGGGATGAACCACGTCTTCTATTAAGTGGCAAGAGAGCCGTAGAAGCCTCCAGTTACCAAAAATTGTAACCGGTCATATCATTTTTGATCACCCTGATGTTCACTTTAATCTTTTACGGGTAATTATTTAGCAGAATATAATTAGGGACATATTCTTACAGTACTAGTCTGGTAGTCGTTTAATCCTATTAGTTCAATACTAGTCATCTTTACGAAATCTCTATAACTTAAAAAAATTCATTAGATATATGAAAATTTATTCGCTGAAATTATTTTACACAAACGATTTTCAGGATGTTCGAAAATTTTTAACTTGGATCCAAACTTGATACCGAAGTAGAAATTTAAAAGGCTTTTTAGGGATAAGCGATTTTTGAAAAATTGATCTGGTTGGGATAGCCGTCCATAAACGAAATCGGAGAGATTAAGGGAAATTACGGTAGATATCAACAGGCGACACCAACACAAAAAATATCAACTGTTATTTATCCTTCTACTCCGAAAACTGTAGATTCGAGAAGATTTTCAAAAATGAAAAATTTTGCTAAATCAGTGGTTTAGTTGAAAGCTCCCAACTAAGCCAGATATTAGTTTAGAGCAAATATTTTTTTTTTTTTTTACGTAGAGTATACCCAGAGAAGAATGCCGCCGGAAAAGTCTCTCTAAGTCATGTAGAAGCTGAGATACAAATTATTAAAAACAACCCGAAAGTTGACTTTTTTGAAATTTTAACAACCTCTCCAGTGGCCGGATTTAGGAGTATTGAGCTCAAATTTTAAGGATCACTTGTTTTTCTGAACCACTTCCGAAAAAAATCGTGGTCAAAATAAGTAATCCACACGTGCACACTTCAGTTGAAAAGTAATGGATCTGCTCATATATATATCAACTGCATGACTCAATACATAAGCTTTCATGTCAGAATATTATAACTTATTACTAATGTAATTGTTAATAAAAACTAGGGTTGTGATCAGTCCATATTTTTTTCTAATATTTTCTAATTTTTAGGTTATTTGTAATAGTCCAGTAAGATTTTTGTCAGCAGATGATTTTTTTTTTATCTTCACTAAAAATTATTGAAGGCAGCAATAAAAAATAGGATTACACCCCATATTGCAGGTGCTTTAAGTGTTCACTTTAATTTCAAATGATGATATCAGGACCGGTCGATAATTGGATTACGTAATCGTTAAAGTATCCAAATATGTTTATTCTCAAAACAGCTAACAGAGTTCAGTGATTTGTAAATTTTCACTGATGGAATATTGAAATAGTGATAATAATCTTCAGTGTATTTTTTAAGTTGTCATTATAATTTGAACTTATTTTTTTTTTTCGAAAAATCTTAGATTAGTAATTTTATCGATAATATCAAGGGCTCATGGCAAGCCTATTTATTAATTACTGTCAAGGATCAGGCCTTTTTACTAGCTGGTAATAAATAAATTGTAATATTTGAGATGGCTTACAACCTATCCTTTTAGCGCTTGGATGTCTCGAAACATCTTGGTAGTGATATCGTGAATCGAGAACAGATTCTCAGTCAATAAGGCAACAATGACACTTTCTCATTATTTACATCACTCTCAATAATCTAAACAGAGTTGACGCTCGTCTCATAAAATTTCTGTCTTATGCTCCCTAATCCTCACCAGTATTCCACTATTCTCAACAATTATTGTTGATACTATAACAAATCCATGTATTCAATGACTGTAAGGCTCATTTAGTTCGTTGGCAATGGTGACTTAGATATGTTAAATATTCTATTTTAAATCGAATAAATAATTTTCTGCTCAGCTATCAATACTATGACACCGTCTATATGTTTTCATGCTGTTCTGTTATGCTTGTGTTGAAGTTTCTAGATAAAAGAATTGATTCATAAATTATGCCTCATATCAGACTCGATAACTTTGTTCATACAATTATCTAATATATTTTTATACATTTTGTCACGTTATAATAAAAGATACAGGTTAGGGAAAGTATATATATATATATATATATATATATATATATATATATATATATATATATATATATATATATATATACTCCCCCTTGATCTAACTAATAATAAGAATAAAACTATGAAAAAATATTATTCTATTATTGCTTACGGTCTGCACATTTTGATAACGGTAATATCAACAACCATTACAACTTTATTGAGACTAATCATTTAAAAAGCTATTTGAATAATACATCAATAACTAAGCAATACAAGTTCAATCATTTCACTAGACCACATTAAATCACAACTTTAAATTATTTGCAACGTCAATCAACTTAAATCGCTTTGTTGTATGATTAGTGGAAGGGACACGAATCATATCGCGCCACAAGCTTGTGTAAGTAAAACGCAGAAGTAGTAGTGTGACTGTGTGTACCATTCCACTGACTCCAGGTCGACAGCGAAATCATTGACAGTACCGTAGTTAGTGTTCTTTACATTGCTAAACTCAGCTGCTTGAAACATAGGTTAGAAAAATTTATTCCTCATTCTTGATACGCCCCTACCAAACTTGTTTCGCTCTCATTTTAATTCTGAACAGCCCCACCTGACCAGAGAGTGGGGTTTTAAGACCAAGCGCTAAAGAGTGACTACCCAGCATTAGTCTATACGCACGCCGTGAATGTTGGTGAATATTCAACCAGAATTTAAATGATAAGACAACTAACACAATTAACCGGGTGTTTTATAATGATGCGCATTAGTACTAAACAACGAATACAAAAGAAAAGGTACTTTGTTTAGTATTTCGGCAATCGGAATGGAATAATCATCATATTATTTCAAAATTATAGACTTATTTTTGAGCTGTAAGATCTACTAGTATAGTCTATTTCTGTAGAATGTAGCTATTTTTCAAATTAATCTACGTGACTTCTAAACTGATAGTTGTTAAGTGTGCGAGCACTACAACTATTTTTACTAAGCCCGGAAGCATTCAGTGCTATCAGCCGCCAATTATGAGTAATAATATCTTTTCCGGCTTGATCGGATGTCAATATAACCTTGTATCAAATCCATGTGTTCCGTTTTTTTGTGTGTCATCAACAATGATTCATTATTGAACGGTAAATGAAGACAGCAATGGTTATTTATTGTAAGCAGACTATAATTTCAATATCTTTGACTATGTATTTAAAGATGATCTGGAAAATAATTACCTATCTGCAGATTAGGTGGGTTTTATAGTGTCACATTTGTTAAAAATAGAGCATGTATTTGGTCTGTCTTATAAAGTATTTCAGACTCAATTCACTGAGTGCATCCAAAGTACTTCGGTGTATTTGTAATACGTAACAATTTTGATTAATGCTACAAATCAGATTAAACTTATTGATTCAGAATGCGTTGAATTTAGAGTATTCGTTGATAGAGGTAGTGATAAGTTGGAAGTTGAGGATCAACAGGTCATGAAAAATGAATCTCCAAAATCATTTTCTTATAAAAAAAATTTAATTGATCATAACTCATATGCTTATGACAAACATGTAATAAATTAATAAAAATAATCTTAAATATATTCAGAAGTACTGAGAACAACCTTTCAGAATATTACCGTATCTACAGATCAAGTGGACCCTCATTTGACGCTTTTCGACAATGAAACAGAATATGCTTAGCCTATTTCAAAGTGCTTGAGATCTAACTTACGAAGTACGTTGAGAGTTCACATAATAATGTTAACTACTATTTGTGACACTTAATAATATTGAGCAACACCACAAATGAAATTAAATCTAATTTCCCAGAATACTTTAAATCTAGAGTATTTGTTGACAGAAGAGGGGAAAATTGTGTTAAGCTTAAACCGAATAAACGGGGCAAGTCTCAGGAGAAGCAATAACTGTCATCTGTAGATATACTTCTGATGGCTTACAGAATTTGACTGACTCAGTTACATAAAATTCATTATGTTGACGTCGGCGGAAATAGCCGAATACAAGCGCTAGAATCACAGCCAGGAGTACAAATGCACCGATTGCTATATAAATATATTTTGTGAAGATTATATGATTACCTACAGTTCTACTATCAGTAGATGCGTCAATTTTCAATGACAACAATGTTGTTCTCTCATCGTGAGGAGTAGTTAACGTATCAGATTTACCAGTCGTGACGGCTGTCGACGAATCAGGTATTGTCGTAACAGCTGACAACGATTCTGGTTCTTCAATCGTAGAGGCTGTCAGCAGTTCTAGTTCATCAGCCGTTAAGGCTGTTGATGGCTTCAGGTCTTCAGCCGTAAATGCTGTTGATGTTCGGAGTTCTTCAGCCGTAGAGGCTGTCGATGTTCTTAGTTCTTCAACCGTAGAGGCTCTCGATGTCATTAGTTCTTCAGCCGTCGATGCTGTCAGTGGTTCTAAATCTTCAGCCGTAGAGGCTGTCGATGTCATTAGTTTTTCAGCCGTAGAGGCTGTTAGTGGTTCCAAGTTCTCAGCCGTAGAGGCTGTCGACGTCTCTAGTTTTTCAACCGTAGAGGTTGTCAGTGGTTCCAAATCTTCAGCCGTGGAGGCTGTCCATGTCTTTAGTTCTTCAGCCGTAGAGACTGTCAGCGGATCCAAATCTTCAGTCGTAGAGGCTGTCGATGTTCTTAGTTCTTCAGCCGTAGAGGCTGTTGGCGGTTCCAAGTCCTCAGCCGTAGAGGCTGTCGATGTTCTTAGTTCTTCAGCCGTAGAGGCTCTCGATGTCATTAGTTCTTCAGCCGTCGATGCTGTCAATGGTTCTAAATCGTCAGCCGTAGAGGCTGTTGGCGGTTCCAAGTCCTCAGCCGTAGAGGCTGTCGACGTCTCTAGTTCTTCAGCCATAGAGGTTGTCAGCGGTTCCAAATCTTCAGCCGTAGAGGCTGTCAATGTTCTTAGTTCTTCAGCCGTAGAGGCTCTCGATGTCATTAGTTCTTCAGCCGTCGATGCTGTCAGTGGTTCTAAATCTTCAGCCGTAGAGGCTGTTAGCGGTTCCAAGTCCTCAGCCGTAGAGGCTGTCGACGTCTCTAGTTCTTCAACCGTAGAGGTTGTCAGTGGTTCCAAATGTTCAGCCGTGGAGGCTGTCCATGTCTTTAGTTCTTCAACCGTAGAGGTTGTCAGCGGATCCAAATCTTCAGTCGTAGAGGCTGTCGATGTTCTTAGTTCTTCAGCCGTAGAGGCTGTCGATGTCATTAGTTCTTCAGCCGTCGATGCTGTCAATGGTTCTAAATCATCAGCCGTAGAGGCTGTTGGCGGTTCCAAGTCCTCAGCCGTAGAGGCTGTCGACGTCTCTAGTTCTTCAGCCGTAGAGGTTGTCAGCGGTTCCAAATCTTCAGCCGTAGAGGCTGTCAATGTTCTTAGTTCTTCAGCCGTAGAGGCTCTCGATGTCATTAGTTCTTCAGCCGTCGATGCTGTCAGTGGTTCTAAATCTTCAGCCGTAGAGGCTGTCCATGTCTTTAGTTCTTCAGCCGTAGAGGCTGTCAGCGGATCCAAATCTTCAGCCGTAGAGGCTGTCGATGTTCTTAGTTCTTCAACCGTAGAGGCTCTCGATGTCATTAGTTCTTCAGCCGTCGATGCTGTCAGTGGTTCTAAATCTTCAGCCGTAGAGGCTGTCGATGTTCTTAGTTCTTCAACCGTAGAGGCTCTCGATGTCATTAGTTCTTCAGCCGTCGATGCTGTCAGTGGTTCTAAATCTTCAGCCGTGAAGGCTGTCCATGTCTTTAGTTCTTCAGCCGTAGAGGCTGTCAGCGGATCCAAATCTTCAGCCGTAGAGGCTGTCGATGTTCTTAGTTCTTCAACCGTAGAGGCTCTCGATGTCATTAGTTCTTCAGCCGTCGATGCTGTCAGTGGTTCTAAATCTTCAGCCGTAGAGGCTGTCGATGTCATTAGTTTTTCAGCCGTAGAGGCTGTTAGCGGTTCCAAGTTCTCAGCCGTAGAGGCTGTCGACGTCTCTAGTTTTTCAACCGTAGAGGTTGTCAGTGGTTCCAAATCTTCAGCCGTAGAGGCTGTCAATGTTCTTAGTTCTTCAGCCGTAGAGGCTCTCGATATCATTAGTTCTTCAGCCGTCGATGCTGTCAGTGGTTCTAAATCTTCAGCCGTAGAGGCTGTTAGCGGTTCCAAGTCCTCAGCCGTAGAGGCTGTCGACGTCTCTAGTTCTTCAACCGTAGAGGTTGTCAGTGGTTCCAAATCTTCAGCCGTAGAGGCTGTCCATGTCTTTAGTTCTTCAGCCGTAGAGGCTGTCAGCGGATCCAAATCTTCAGCCGTAGAGGCTGTCGATGTTCTTAGTTCTTCAACCGTAGAGGCTCTCGATGTCATTAGTTCTTCAGCCGTCGATGCTGTCAGTGGTTCTAAATCTTCAGCCGTGAAGGCTGTCCATGTCTTTAGTTCTTCAGCCGTAGAGGCTGTCAGCGGATCCAAATCTTCAGCCGTAGAGGCTGTCGATGTTCTTAGTTCTTCAACCGTAGAGGCTCTCGATGTCATTAGTTCTTCAGCCGTCGATGCTGTCAGTGGTTCTAAATCTTCAGCCGTAGAGGCTGTCGATGTCATTAGTTTTTCAGCCGTAGAGGCTGTTGGCGGTTCCAAGTCCTCAGCCGTAGAGGCTGTCGACGTCTCTAGTTCTTCAGCCGTAGAGGTTGTCAGCGGTTCCAAATCTTCAGCCGTAGAGGCTGTCAATGTTCTTAGTTCTTCAGCCGTAGAGGCTCTCGATGTCATTAGTTCTTCAGCCGTCGATGCTGTCAGTGGTTCTAAATCTTCAGCCGTAGAGGCTGTCCATGTCTTTAGTTCTTCAGCCGTAGAGGCTGTCAGCGGATCCAAATCTTCAGCCGTAGAGGCTGTCGATGTTCTTAGTTCTTCAACCGTAGAGGCTCTCGATGTCATTAGTTTTTCAGCCGTCGATGCTGTCAGTGGTTCTAAATCTTCAGCCGTAGAGGCTGTCGATGTTCTTAGTTCTTCAACCGTAGAGGCTCTCGATGTCATTAGTTCTTCAGCCGTCGATGCTGTCAGTGGTTCTAAATCTTCAGCCGTGAAGGCTGTCCATGTCTTTAGTTCTTCAGCCGTAGAGGCTGTCAGCGGATCCAAATCTTCAGCCGTAGAGGCTGTCGATGTTCTTAGTTCTTCAGCCGTCGATGCTGTCAGTGGTTCTAAATCTTCAGCCGTAGAGGCTGTTAGCGGTTCCAAGTCCTCAGCCGTAGAGGCTGTCGACGTCTCTAGTTCTTCAACCGTAGAGGTTGTCAGTGGTTCCAAATCTTCAGCCGTAGAGACTGTCCATGTCTTTAGTTCTTCAGCCGTAGAGGCTGTCAGCGGATCCAAATCTTCAGTCGTAGAGGCTGTCGATGTTCTTAGTTCTTTAGCCGTAGAGGCTGTCGATGTCATTAGTTCTTCAGCCGTCGATGCTGTCAATGGTTCTAAATCGTCAGCCGTAGAGGCTGTTGGCGGTTCCAAGTCCTCAGCCGTAGAGGCTGTCGACGTCTCTAGTTCTTCAGCCGTAGAGGTTGTCAGCGGTTCCAAATCTTCAGCCGTAGAGGTTGTCAATGTTCTTAGTTCTTCAGCCGTAGAGGCTGTCGATGTCATTAGTTTTTCAGCCGTAGAGCCTGTTAGCGGTTCCAAGTCCTCAGCCGTAGAGGCTGTAGATGTCTCTAGTTCTTCAGCTGTAGAGGCTATCAGCGGTTCCAAATCTTCAGCCGTGAAGGCTGTCCATGTCTTTAGTTCTTCAGCCGTCGATGCTGTCAGTGGTTCTAAATCGTCAGCCGTGGAGGCTGTCGATGTCTTTAGCTCTTCAGCCGTGGAAGTAAATCCATTTTTTGGCGGTACGATTGTGGTTTTATTGTTAAACACTATGGAAGATGAATTACTTCTAATTATGCAGTCTGATGGTACCTGAAAACAATACAATTGATTTTATTACACTAGTGATAATTTGTGATAGACACCTGGTGAGAAAATGTTCTTCAATAAATAAAAATTAATACAAAAAAATTTACTTTACCTTATTATCTACGCGTAGCGATAAATTCATCTTTGCTGCAAAACATCGATAGCTTGGCTGGTCAAGTAAATAATTGTGCCATTTCCTTTGATAATTTGTTGTTATTTTCTTTTCATCGACTGCACTGTTAAACAACGGCTTTCCATCATCTAAAGAAATAATAAAAGTAATTTTATGTATTAGATGAGAATGGTTCGATATAACTCACCATATTTTTGATAAATGAGTACCCTGTTTGCAAAATCGCATAGAATCCAATTGATTTTCATAAATTCTCATGAAAATTTTATGACAATGAATGAGTCTTATGAGAAGTGTTACAGTTGAATATACATAGGCCTGATACATACAGATATAAGAATCTATCAGCTATTTTAAGCATGGCTTATAAATAATTGTAATTTTGAGCTTGTTCTTATGCAATAAATCTCTATCTTCTTGTATTAAGTTTCCATCATATAAACTATTAACCCGTTAATGTTGTACCGCGAAACATATCTCGGACAGTACAATAGATTTGATTTTTAAGTTTTCCCGTTTAACATACATAGGAACGTTGGGATTTTTTTTTCTATTCTCTAGAACTCAGCCCCATTTTAGGTTATTGGATCTTCGTTTGCGGCATTTTGTAGGTAATTTAATACTGTTCAAAATTATCTCTAGTAATTTTACTCGGGCTCTAATTGTTTTTTTTTGTATTGGTTCTGAAAATAATATTTTTAGTAATTATTTGGGTTTTTAGTTGCTATTGGCCGTTTTCGAGTGACCCTTGAATATTAATAATAAACCTTCTCAATTTTTTACTATCAATTTGTATCATAATGAATAAAAATACAACCCGAGAAATAAAAGTCATAAGGTATTTACATACTTTTCTATTTTTCAATTCAATTTATAAGTTTTTTTGCTTATTCAAAACTTACTCAATTTTATTGTTTAAGACTGTTCTGTATATTTTCGGTTATTCAAAAGTTATATTCAAGTAAAATGATAGTAATTGAGTTATAAAACAATATAAAAACTCATTCAAAGTATTAGTTACCTATTATCAGTTAGTATTCAAAATTTTTGAGCGCTGCTTAAATATTTAAATATTGGGCTGAAATTTTCAGCATAGTCATCATTTTATAGATATAAAATATTGCTGCCACGAGGAAGAAAAAATTCAGAAACAAAAAATCCGAATTTCGATCATTTACGATATTTTCAAAATTCGTGAGCGACCTCTTGAAAATTTTTTATCGAGCTGATTTTTGGACAGGCTTCTTAAAACATCTTAAACTAACAAATTTTCATTAGAGACTCAAAAAAAAAAATAGTCGGTTTTTTTGGGCCACCCTAATATGTACATTAATCATTAATACTCACTCGAAAAAGCCATCGTTGGAATTAACACAAACAAAATCACTGTAAACAACATGTTCGCTTTGGTTAACGACTTCCACTGGACTGAGTAACTTCAGATGACACTGTTTCAATTCTCTGATAGTTTCCGGTACTGCTAAGCCAATCCAACTGTCAACTGATAAAAGACTTGCCTCCCATTGGCTAGAGAACTTTTTGTTAGGACGGCACAGACTCGGACTATTATTCAGATTTAAACTCTTATCACTTCCGTCTGTTTGGGGTTTTTCGTGTTAGCAATAATGATTCATTGTTGAATGGTACGCTGTAAAAAGAGCGGTGTTAAAAATGGATTCGTTTTAACTCCGCCCGGTGTAAAAATGAAATTACACCGGTGTAGGAGGAGTAATACACCGGTGTTAAAAATACCGGTGTTAAAGCGGGGTAACCGGAGTAAAAGCGGAGTAATACCGGTGTAAAAGCGGGGTAACCGGAGTGAAAGCGGAGTAATACCGGTGTAAAAGCGGGGTAACGGGTGTAAAAGCGGAGTAATGTTGGTGTAAAAGCGGGGTCAATTGCGTCCGCTTGGAGTATTAACTTTAAAGATTATAAAACACAAAAATATAATCTTTAAAGGGGGAGGCATAGTGATCGAGTAAGTAAAAATGTTCACAAAATAAAATATTTTAACACCGATAAAGAAAATCTACACCGGCGGTGGCGTTATTTTAACACCGGTCTAGAATATTTACACCGGTGGCGGCATTATTTTAACACCGGTCTAGAATATTTACACCGGTGGCGGCGTTATTTTCACACCGCTTTCGGAGGTGAATTTAACACCGATAATTTTAACACCTACACCGCTTGGACTTACCCCGGTGATTTTTTACAGTGTAGTTAAAAACAGCAATTGTTACTCATAGTCAGTAGTCTATAACATTAATGGATGTTAATATATCTCTGAAGAATTCTACTGTTTATAACCTTCATCTAATAGTTTTGCATGGATGTAAGATGATCTGGAAAGTACCTATTTGCAGATCAAGTGGATCCTTGTTTGCGCAATTTTCCAGTAATTCTATACACGGCCAGATACGACTATATATAACTAGGGCTGTACATCTAAACCGGCTTAACCGTTTAAAAAAGTTAACCAGGTTAATTAGCTGGCTAGCTCGTCAGCTTAGCTAATTTAACCAGTTAACTTCATTAGCTTGGCTAAGCAGCCAAAGGCTTAACCGCTTAACTCAAATTGGCTAGGCTAATTAGCTGAGGGTTTAACCGGTTAACCGGTTGAATTCTTGGACACAGAAATTTTCTACTTGAAGAACATTACTAGTACGAGATAGTTAGAAATGGATGAAGATTCCACACATATATTCAAAAGTCATACTAGGGATGCATGTCACTAAGAAATTTTCAAACAATACTGGCCAGTCTTCATAAAACAACTCTATCAGATTTCAAATTACCACGAAATAGTTCAAAGAATATAACATAGTACTTGTTGCTCATATCTAGAGAATCTAATCAGGATTTTTGTTCATTTTTCAGAAAGCTATTGGATTTATCTGTCAGTTAAATATTACGTTGACAATTAATAAGTCTGATGAATGGTCATCATATTTTATCGAAATGAGTTATATATATTTTACTTATTACCATTGCAGAACTGCAGATTTTTTATACTGTAATAAGGATGTTTCTCGTGGTTTCCATTTGTGGATTGATTGCCGTTCAGTAGAATGTCGAGTTGAAAAATAAGTTTCCATATCAGACTTGATCTATCCATTCATTTGATTATTAATTTTTTTAAAAAATATTTATCCGTTTAATAGTAGCAAAATGGGAAACAGTATATATATATATATATATATATATATATATATATATATATATATATATATGTATATATATATATATATATATATTAATTGACCACATGACTCAAGGCGTAAGCTCTAATGTCAGAATATTATAATTTATTACTCATATAATTGTTAATAAAAACTAGGGTTGCTATTAGTCCATATTTCCTCATTTTTAGGTTAATCGAAAGAGTCCAGTAAGATTTTTATCGGCAGTTGATTTTTTTCTTGACTAAAATTTGTTGAAATCAGCCAAAATAACATCTGAAAAACGATGACCTTGTGGGCCATCCCTAAAACTTCCCGCTGTTTTTGAGATTAAAAATCTTGAAAACGATATTATTTGAAAATTTTTAAGCTCATTAAAGTAAAAAATATTTATTTTAGTGTTTAATCAAATAAAAGAAAATACATTTAGCTGAAAAAAAAAAAAAATATTTTTGTCGTACGATATCTTTGGAACAAATCAACCGATTTAGACGTGCTTGGTTGCAATCGAAAGGGATCATAGAACTGATTACATTCAGACGCAAATGAGGAAGATAGTAAATCTGTTATATGAAAAAACCCTAAACAAATCGGTCTATCGGTTGACCCTGCGGGCCAGCCCCAAAACTTCCCGCTGTTTTCAAGCTCAAGGACCTCGAAAACACTATTGTTAATACATTCTCGAGCTCTTCGAGCTCGAAAATACTTTTGAGTGCCGTTGTTTTCGAAAAAAAACGTTTTTTACCATTTTTTCTCCAACGATATCTCTCAAACAAATTGACCGCTTGAGACGATTAAGGTGGCGATCAACGTGTTTTATTAAGTTTTAGAACTGATTAGATTTTGAAATCGATTGATTCAATTTTTTTGTAGATATTCGAAAAAAAAACGTTTTTCACTATTTCTTCCATCGACGATATCTCTCGAACGAATAAACCGAGTGAGACGGTTGAGGTGGCAATCAACGCGTTTTATCAAGTTCTAGAGCTGATCAAATTCTGAATTCAATTTATCGAGTTGTTTTTGAGATATTTAAAAAAAACAAATTTTTTTTTAATTCTTTCGACAACGGTTTTTCTCGACAGAATAAATCGATTTTGATGGTTGAGGTGGAATTGACGCGGCATATAGAGTTTTAGAGTCCAGTCGATTTTGGAATCGATTCATCGAGCACCATAAAAATTATCTAAGTATAAGATTTTTGGGAAATGTTATTTTTGAAATATTATCAAGTATCGAATTATTTTATAATAGATTATAAATTTAAATCAAGTGACTGTTTTCACTAACGCGCTCAACCGGACATTTTTTACTTCAACGTTCATTCGTTACATTAAATTAAGGTTCTGCGTTCATTTTTGTAAACATTGTTAGGACTAATATTTTTAGAATTAATGCAATTTCAAATTATAAAAGAACATAGTAATATAATGTATAAATTATTTTTCAAATCAATAAACTTATCATAGTTGAATAGATATTGTCTTTGAGCGACTATAGGGCCATGTGTTGATCAAGTAATGGGACATCACAACTTTTAATGAGCGATAATGGGTACACTTAAGGACCTTGTTAAAAAAATTAATGATACTTAATTATCAAAATTATTCTTCGAACTAAAATTTCATTCTAATACTCAACACTACAAAAAATAACTATAAACAAAAGTATGATTTCTCATTTCATTTATTAATTATAATTAACAGGGAAAAAAAGTTCATGTCTGACCATGTATAATCATATATGATCATACATAAAAATTGGCTCTGTCTGATCATATATGATTAAATATGATCATATATTTGTTGTTATCTATCTCATTCACGTTATTAACTGATAATAAAGAAGTAATATATAAACAAAAATTAGACAGGCGGTTGTACTTTCAGGATGACCCAAAATTATCTGATACTGTTCGCTTTGAATATTATAAGTGCTTTTGAGCTTCGAGCTATAAAAAATTACGTTTAAATTAAAAAAAAGTGAAAAAACAATTTATCGTAGTATCCAAATTAAAGATTTATCACTTATTAGGAGAGTATAATATGAAAAATTGTATCTAAAAATTGTGTGAATTCTTATCTCATCACATTTTAAATATTATAATGAATAAAATTTGACAATAACAACAATGTTCATTTTCGAGTAGTTAGACGAGCACCATGTGAATAAAGTAAAGTACTCTGTACGATAAGCTGGTGCAAAACGAATCAGTGGAGCAAAATGTGACTTTGTATACTAAAATTAAGAAACATGTTTATTATGGTCCAAAACTTTTAGCTGCAGTTTGTAAAAAATGACAGGATAAGTCAATCAGCCCGGTAGTGGGGTTTATTCGAAATTTTCTGTAACTAAAGTAGGAGGTCTCATTTCACCGCACCGTGTTTTGTTGCCCACCTGCCTCTATGTTGAAAACAATCTATGGTATTGATCGCTCTAATTAATGTGCTTGTAATAATGTAAATAGTGTGTAATCATATTTAACTGGAATCGATGTTGAGAGGGGGAGAATCATCCCTTCTATTGAGTGACAAGAACGTCATCGAAACGTAGAGTCACCAAAAACTGTAACCAGTCATATTGTTTTTTATTGCCCTGATGTTCACTTAAACATTATAAGTAATCATTCAGTAAAATATAATCCAGTGCATTTTCTTGCTGTACTAGTCTAATATTTCAGTATTGTGATAAGTCGAATACTAGCCATCTGTACGAAATCAACAATAAAGATGAGTATACTACAAGATGTGTTTCTAATAATGAGTTTTGCTATTGGAATTAATTCATACAACAAAAGTCTTATTAGAATACCAAATCCGTTGGATGTTTCTATAATTGACGAAGCAATGGTAAGTCCTTCTCAGAAAAACTGAAGTTTATTTTGTTCAATCGACGTAAATCATATTTTTTTGAATATTGATTTACAGTGAAGTCAATATCAGATTCAGATCTTTTTAAATCAAAAATTAATTTTCCAGCATAGGGCTCACTTTATTTTGATCGTAACTAATTAACTAATAATTATTTGAAGGTCAATGTCATCAAAAGTTGTTTTCCTGATGTGATTAATATATGTCTTGGTGGTCAACATACTCCAGAAACATTTAGAGAACTAAATGGTTTGAAAACACTTGCAACAGTAAAACTTATCAATTTATCATCAATCGATAACCTACAATATTTTCACAAGAAAATTGATTTAATAATACTGAACGACACGAACGTATCAGAATTTCTTTATTCATCAAAAGATAAAAAACATTGTGATAAACTTAAAGTATCAACCAATGAAATAATGATATTTCTGTTATGTAAAATGGACAAGATCAAAAAGTCATTCGTAAAAAAATTTTTAAGACTATGGCATTGTAATTTTCTAAATGTTAACTCTTTCTGTGTGGATTCAAACAATAAATTAAACATTTTTACTTTCAATCCTTATACAAACCGCACAATAAATAAATGGAAAGGATTCAAATTAACTTCAAATTATTCCCGGATAAAATTAGACGAACGTTGGACATTTCACTATCGGCCATATCTTAAAGGTAATTTTGCTTGTTACAATGTATCGAATTCAATTTAATATCATTTATTAGTCACGTATTTTTATTTTTTTTTATTTTTTTCACTTTGACGAGAACATTTGTCAAGAATTTGCATTTGATCGAAATAAGAATTTGGATGGTTACCCAGTAATAGCAGATTTCAACAAAACGAAATCAACTGACGAGCAAAAAATGGTTGCTCTTATTGAAAATGCATTGAACGTAAAAGTCAAAGGGCAGAGAGCCTATTTAGATGCTAGTAGGCAAGTAAATGGAGGGAACATAAGATATGATTTCAAATTATCAGCTGGTAGCATTTACAAACAGCGTCCGCTTTTTGGATACAGTCCTGCACAACCACGATATACCTATTCGATGACTATATTGACCCACAATCGCGGACTATTCACGCCATTGGAAAAAATTTATAATTGCTACGGTTACTTAACAGTAATCTCAACAATGATAATCCTTGCCATGACATTCCTCGTCATCTATTTCTCTGAACATGACATCACATTCGCGAGCTTCGAAATTATCCGGCTGCTAATAAATACCGGAATCAAGACACGCATGGACACCAATAAAAGCCGTATTTTTTTCTCGATGATCTTCTTATATTTTTTGATAATCCATGGGACACTCAGCGGACGACTTGCAGGTTTTTTAACCAAAGCCGAATATCGAAACAATGTCGAAACTCTTGAAGACCTCAAAGACCAACGATATAAAAAAATTTATGCTGACTTCAGCCTGAGACTTTACATAAACGACAAAGACATAAAAAGTAAAACTATTTTAGGAGAATATCGTTGCAAGAAAAAGATAATAAACAATAGTTCAGTTGCTTGTATCGTGAATTGGGAAGAATTTTTGCCATTAATCAAGGATTTTAAATTGCATACATCAAAAAAGCCAGTACTAACTAACTATTTTAGCCATATGATAAGGAACCATTGGCCTCTAGGACCCCGCTTCAATGATTTAATGATCCGGTGTATACAGTCTGGATTATCACAAAAATGGTATAACGATAAAATTGCTCATCATCTTCGTCAGATAGAAACTGCAAAAGCACGATCATTACGTCCTTATCGCCCGATTACATTTGACGATTTGAAATTTTCTTTCTTGATATTGGGTTTCGGATTAACCTTGTCGATGATCAGTTTTATTATTGAAATAGTCATCCAGAAGAAATATCATTCTAAGATTTGTAGACAAATTGAACGACTACGCAAACAACGTTGGATACCGACGGCTTTAAGCAAATGCAGAATCAAGGAAAATTTCATGAAATTAAGTTATTATTTACGTTTCAAAAAATAAAATATGAAGGACAATCTGTTGTACAGAGTGCATTTTCATTTAATTATAATTTGCACGAATTTCGTTAATTTTTTTGATATTCATTCACCTATTTATTATGGATTCAAAATATTTCTATCCGTTACACCTAGATTTTGGCAAAGAGGTGTTGCAATTTGAACAACAAAGTTTTTAATTATTTTTTATAATTTTAAATTCAAAAACTGTTAAAAAGTTACTTTATAGTTTCTTCTATAATACCGATTTACGTGAATAATTATAAATTAATATTAACTTAGCGAAAAATTAATGTAGCCCGCTGAAGAGAGAAATCAAGATGGCGGCGTGTGAGGCCTATGATTGTAACGCAATACAGTTGCGATTGTAACACGAAATAAAAATGTATTTTCTATTGAAGTACTTCTATTATTTTCTTTCAGTAAGAACTATTACACTTACTAAACTCATAATTTCAAATGTTTTTAAAATAATTGAATCAATAACGCTGTGGATAATTAATAATTATTTGAAAATCAATTTTACTATGCTTCAAAATTTTTAGCTACTATTTGTAGAAAAAGATGGGGTACGTCAATCAGCACGGTCAGTGGGGTTCATTCGAAATTTTCTGTAACTAAAGTAGGATGTCTTACTTCACCGCACCGTGTTAGGTTACCCTAACTGCGTCTATGTTAAAAAAAAATGTATAGTATTGATTATTCTCATTAATGTGCTTGTAATAATGTAAATAGTTTGTAAGCATATTTAACTGCAGTTGTATTTGTAATTGGGGAAAACCATCCCCTCTATTGAATGACAAGAAATTCATAGAAGCCTGAAGCTACCAAAAACTTAACCAGTCATAGTGTTTTTGAGAGCCCTAATGTTAACTTTAACTACAGGAGTAATCGGTTCGTAAAATGATCGAGTGAATATTCTTCCATAACTAGTCTATTATTATTATTATTATTATTATTATTATTATTATTATTATTATTATTATTTTTTTTTTTTTCTTCAGTTCAATAATATTTATTTGTTCATAATCAATAAGAAAGATGAATATACTACGAGGTGTATTTCTAATAGTGAGTTTTGCCGTTGGAATTAATTCATATGATGGAAGAAGTCTTATTAGACTTCCGAATCCATCAAATATTTCTATAATGGACGAAGCAGTGGTGAGTAAAACTCGAAAAAAATGAACGAAATCTCATTAAATCAACGTGCATTTTCTGAAAGTATAGTCCACGATTACGATGTTAACATCGTGAATTTTATTGGACGTTTCTTTCCGTTTCTTTCTTTCTCAGTATATGGCTCAGTTTATTATGATCATAATTAATTAATTAATAATTATTCAAAGGTCAATGTCATTAGAAATTGTTTTCCTGATGTGATTAATATACTTCTTGGTGGTCGAATAGCTTCAGAAACAATTAGAGAACTAAATGGAATGAAAACACTTGCAATAGTAAAACTTAATAATTTTTCATCAATCGATAACTTACAATACTTTCACAAGAAAATTGATTTGCTAATACTGAACGACATGAACGTATCAAAATTTCTTCCACCATCAAAATATTGTCAAAGACTCAGAGTATCAACCAATGAAGTAATAGTATTTTTGTTATGTAAAATGGACAAGATCAAAAATTTTTTGGTAAAAAAATTTTTTAAACTATGGATGTGTAATTTTCTAAATGTTTACTCTTTCTGTCTGGATTCAAAAAATAAATTAAACATTTTCACTTTCAATCCTTATACGAATCGCACAATAAATGAATGGGAAAAAATCAATTTCACTTCAAATTATGTCCGAAAAAAATTAGATGATCGATGGACATTTCACTATCAGCCATATTTAAAAAGTAATTTCGCTTGTTACAACACGGAGAAAAATTTGTGGTAACAATTACAATATATTATGGAAATGGTTCCCATAACGTATGGTAACCGGTTTTTTTTCAAATGTCGATTATAGAAATGGCACTCATACAACTAATCCGGGAAAAAAAATCTATCTATCGGTTGACCCTGCGGGCCAGCCCCAAAACTTCCCGCTGTCGAGCTCAAGGAGCTCGAAAACATTGTTGTGAGTACATTTTCGAGCTCTTCGAGCTCGAAAATACTATTGTATCCCATTCTTTTCGAAAAAAACCGTTTTTAACATTTCTTTCTCCCACGATATCTCACGAACGAATCGACCGATTTCGAGGGTTGAGGCGGCAATCGACGCGTTTTATTGATTTCTAGAGCTGATCAGATTTTGAAGTCGATCGTTCAAGTCGTTTCTGAGAAATCAATAACAAACTAAAAAAAAAAAAATTTTTTTTTCCGTAATTCGCCAATATTTTCGAATCTACTTGATCAAATGATCTAAAATTTTCAGAAAAGTTGATGGCCAACAAGCTCTTTCGATTGCCACCTTAACTATCCAAATCGGTTGATTAGTTAAAAAGTTATAAGCCGGTCACACACATACACACACACACACACACACACACACACACACACACACACACACACACACACACACACACACACACACACACACACACACACACACACACACACACACACACACACACATACAGACACTCGGAAATCATTCTGAAAATAGTCAGAATAGCTTTCTAGGACCTCAAAACGTCGACATCTGATGAAATTTCGATTTTCGCCAATCGGGGTGAAAACAATAACTTCCTAATTTTTCGAAAATCGTCGATTTTCTTAGCGGGAAGTTAAAAATTTAGATCTATTCAGATCAAATTAGATCTGGTGTTTCAGATCTGAACAGATCTGCATTTTGGCCAAATCTGTTTCGATCAAATTAGATCTACTCTGATCAGAATAGATCTGCTTGGATCTAAAAAGATGAAGTTAAATAAAAAAAACTCTCAGATCTGCTCAGATCAAATTTGATCTAATGCGCTAAATCTTAAGTCTGCTTTTTTATCTCTATCCTAATAAAAGTTGATATGTCTGATTAAAAATATATCAAATATATCACAAGAATAAAATATATATAGGATTGAAGCCATTAAAATTAAAAGTAAACGTTTCATGTTCCATATGAGATCAGCTTTATCTTCTCTTTTGAATGATACAATTGAATTTTAACTTAATAAAGATTCATGTTCGAGATTAAATCTCTCCAAACAATACAAATTAACATATAATTAAGAAGATACCAATTTAAATAAAACAAAATATCCGATAGTTATTGATCTCGACAGTAATACAAAATGAGTATAAGTAATTAAAGATTGTCATAAATTAGACTGTTTTTTTTTGTTAAATAAAAATGATTATAATCAATATGAAACATTTTGCATAAATATAAAGGATCACAAAAAATTTATTTATTTTAATTACGATAGACTTTTTAGAATTATCAAAATTTAGGTGAATGTGTCAAAATTCAGCTAGTTAATCTTATAATTATAATATAATGTGAAGAAATATTTCTTTATAATCTGTACAGATCTAATCTGATCAGAGCAGATCTGAACTTTTTTTTCCGAGAAAAAGTTATATCAGTTCAGATCTGGTTTGATCCGTACAGGTCCAATTAGATCTATTTATATTTACTTCATAAATTAATCGATTAATCAATGTTGATCTGACTAGATCTATTTTGATCTGACTAGATCTAGGTTGATCTGACTTGATTAGATTCGATCAGAGTAGATCTGGACTATTTTTCCCCAAAGAAAAATGTCATATCTGATCAGATCTAGTTTGATCGGAACAGATCAAATCAGATCTACTCTGATCTGGGTTCAGTATAAATTATGATCAAATTTGATCTGAGCTGATCTAATTTGATCTAATTTGGTAAGAACAGATCTTAATTTTTTTTCCCGGGTATGATAATCATTCCTATAAAAATTGGTGTAGTAACAATATTACGATAATCGTTACTATGTCACTATGGTAATGATTACAATAATATTCTTATAACCATCACTATAATATTTTGGTAATATTTACCATATATTATGATAATAATTCCTATAATGTATTTGTAATGACTACTATAATAGTACAGTCCCGGGAAAACAAGATTATATAAAATTACATATAAATGCCTAGACATAATTTTGTATAGTTATATATATATTTCTATAATTTTTCTATATTATACTCATATCCCGTGGAAAAAAAGTTTAAATCTGACCATATATAACTATAACTGATCAGATCTGACAAAGCAGATCTGGCCAGATCTTTAAATTGTCTCCATCTGACTCGATCTGGACAGATCTGATCAGATATAATTCCATGTGGTCAGATCTAAACCTTTTTTCCCGGGGATCCCTATTAATAAGAAAATTAAATTGCAAAAAAAAATAAGACAGCTTTAATAAGATCCGAAATGTAATCTTATGTATTAGGAACGTGACTTAAAGGAATTATACATGATCATGATTGATGAAAAAATTCCGGTGACTGCTGGGCTCGAACCTGCATTCTTCTCATTCAAAGTCTTTGATGATATTCACTGCGCTGAGCCACGTATGCGATCGCGTGAGTGTAAATAACCAGATATGAACAATTGTCAATAAAAATACAATGCATACATGATTATATCTGAACAGATATAACAAGATCAGATCATGTTAAATGTTGTATTTAGTGTAGGTAAAGTAATATCTGGTCAGATCTTATGAGACACACGTCGATCTGACTAGATATGATCATATCTGATATTGTGTCTAGCCTAGATCTAATTAGATCTGACTGGATATAAACGGTGGTTGGCCAGATATAATGAGATCTGATCATGTCTAAATATTAGATCTAATCAGATATAAATAGTTCTGCCAAGATATAATTCTATCTGGTCAGATCTAAATCATTTTTCCCGGGATTATACTCATACAGTAAAAGGACACTCATAAATAAAATATTGCGAAAAAATTTTGATGTGACATTTATATTGGATAAAATTAATTTGAAAGAATTATCCATCATATTATTTGTGATTTTCAATCGGAAAATCTTTTTTAATTTAACTTCTTGCTTAACAGTATACTTGACAACACTGTAAGAAAATTAACATTGCGGCGATTCCCTAACCACGTGACCAATGAAGGCGGGCAGTGAAGCGAGACTAACGAAGGGTTAAGATACCATACAGTATAGGAACTATTACCATAATTAGAGGAATCGTTCCCATATGTATGGAAACTTTTCCCAGAAATTATGGCCATATAGCTCATAATTTTTAGCAATTATTACTATAATGTACGTTATGGGTTGATATTCCATAACCGCGTGCTAAAAACGCTTACTATAATTTTCTCTCCGTGAATGTATCGAATTTAATAACTTTCGTTATTCACATTTTCCTTTTTTTTTCTTTTTTCAAGAGAATACTTGTCAAGGATTCAGATTTGATCGAAATAAGAATTTAGATGGTTATTCAGTAATAGCAGCTGTCAAAAAAATCGAATTGACTCACAGGCAAAAGAAGGTTGCTCTTATTATTGAGAATGGGTTAAATGTACGAGTCAAATTGAAGAGCGTCTCTGAAGGTTTTATTCGCAACACAGTAAAAAATATTGTGTATTTGTGTCGAAAACGGTTTGTGTTAAACTAACACAAAGTTTGTGTCACTCATTGTAACATAAAAAATGTGTTATACACTCTTTATTAACACATTTTGTGTGTTACTGTGGAATTTTTGCGCCCTCTTGTGGCGATATTTCAACATAATCTTTGTGTTAAAAAGGGGTTACACAAAGTTTGTGTCGAAATTTCAACACAAATTTTGTGTCAACCATTTTTAACACACAAACTGTGTTGATTTTACACAATATTTTTTACTGTGAATCAATTGTTTCGTCTGCTTAGTGCATTCTACATAAAATTTCCTTTAATTTGATATAATTATTTGATACCGTAAGATGGACGGTGGCGATATAAGGTTCACCCAAGTCATAAAGTTTCAGGTCGGGAACTTTGTGTACTTGTATACGAGATTCGGACTGTTGAGAGCTTGGGTTCGAACCCAACTCAAAGCAATCAATTGTTTCGTCTGCTTAGTGCATTCTACATAAAATTTCCTTTAATTTGATATAATTTTTTTTTTTGTAATAATAAGAAATTAGCAAAAATTTGTAATAATAAGAATTGAAATGTTCCGAATTTTTTTTTCTAATAAATTTTTCACCCTACGATTAAAAAAAAAAAAAAAAAAAAAAAAATTTAATTATTATTATTATTATTATTTTCATTATTATTATTATTATTATTATTATTATTATTATTATTATTATTATTTTATTAATAATAACAATTTTAATGATAAATGTAATTATTATAGTATAAAAACTAATTAAATTACATTGTATCATGAAAGACCTTTTTCTCCACCGTCCATCTTACGGTTTTATTCGCACCGTAACTGGAAAGGACCGTCAATATGATTTCTCATTAGGAGCTTATAGCTTAGTCAATCATGGTGCATATTTCCGATGGAGTTTTCCACAACCAATACAGTTCTTTTCGATAATCATAGTAACCCACAATCGTGGACTACTTACTCCATTGGAAAAAATTTACAATTACTACGGTTACTTAACAGTCATCGCGACAATAATAATTCTCGTCATGACATTTATCGTCATCTACTTATCCGAACATGACATTACGTTCGCGAGCTTCGAAATTATCCGGCTGCTAATAAATACCGGAATCAAGACACGCATGGACACCAATAAAAGTCGAATATTTTTTTCGATGATCTTCTTATATTTCTTGATAATCCATGGGACATTCAGTGGACGACTTGCTGGATTTTTAACCAAAGCCGAGTATCGAAAAAATGTCGAAACTCTTGACGACCTGAAAGACCCACGATACAAACAAATTTATGCTGAGTTTAGCGCTGCTGGTTACATAAACGAGACAGACATCAAAAGTAAAACAATTTTTGAAAGATTCATCGAATGTAAGAACGTCATAAGCACTAATAGTTCAGTTGCTTGTATTGGGGATTATATCAAATATTTGCCAACGATCAAGCGTTTTAAATTGCATGTCTCAAAAAAGCCATTACTTAATAAATATTATATCCATTTGATGCGGAAAAATTGGCCTCTAAGATCCCGCTTCAATGATCTCATGATTCGGTGTGTACAGTCTGGATTGTCACAAAAATGGTCTAGAGATAAAATTGCTCGACGTGTTCTTCAGATAAAAATTGCAAAAGCACGATCATTACGGCGTTATCGTCAGGTCACATTCAATGACTTAAAATTCTCTTTCTTACTATTGGGTTACGGATTGATCTTGTCAATGATCAGTTTTACTTGTGAAATTGTAATTCAGAAGAAATATTATTTTAAGATATGTAAAAAAATTAAGCGATTGCGCACACAGCGTTGGATACCGATAGCGTCGATTAGATTCAGAATCAAGGGAGCTTTCATGAAATTCATGTGTCATTGGGAACTGATACGGAGGAGTGATTTCAGGAGTTATATGGGTTTTCTCCATGAAAAAACAACCTATTTTAAATAATTTTTTTTTAATATAAAAAATAAAATATTTCATTCAAACTTTTCACTGGCTTAAAGGTACAGATGTAATTATTAATTACAGAAATTAAAAAAAAAGCATTCTAAACTCTGCCACTGTGACGTCATTTCCGGTGAGCCCTCATGTAAGAGGCGAATTTGGTCACTAAAAATATATAAAAACAAATTTTTTTTTTTTGTTGATAAATTTTCAAAATAAAGTAAAACCATCCATAATCTAAAAAATTAAAAAACACATTTTTTGGATTCAAAATAATGACAATTAAGAAATATAAAATTTTTTATTTTTTTTAATTAAATAACAATTAGTAATTAAGGTAATCGAGGGTGAACGATTTATTACACCTTAAAAAATTTTTTTTGAATAATATAAAACCAAAAATAGTTGTCACGAGAAAGAAATACATTCTTAATGATGAAAAAAATTAAAAAAAAAAAAAAAACAGAATTAAATATTTTGTTATCATTTTTTGGGGGGGAGCCTCTTTGCCCCACAAAAAAAAAAAATTTTTTCTTTACACCTTAGTCGAAAGTACGCACTTCCCTCCCTAATTTTGAGGCCTAAAGTCTTATTTCCCTCTCCTGGTGGAGTTACACGCGCCTCACTTATATCGCCGGGAGCAAAAAATTTTTTCGTGCCTGCAGAAACAGCCGGTTGCTGCCATCTAGTGATCGTCTACCACTTTATAAATAAAATTTTTCACGATAACGTCGTAGATCGTTGCTTTATATATGCGTCAGTATTTTTGTGTCTCGTTGTATGTAATATTTTAATTAAACAGTGTAATTACAATAATAAGATGAATGAAAAAGTTTCACATCGGATGAATCTATGGACGAGAATTAGGTGATAAAAGATTTTGATGCAGACGCGAAGTTAATTATTGAAAGTTTATGTATTTATTTATATATTGCTTATTGGCAGGAAAAAAATCTTGTTCATAGGCATAAATTTATTACTTTCGAAAAAAAATAATTGTTTTTTATTTTTTATTTTTTATAAGTATAATTATGTCTTTTTTTAACTTCCCGCTAAGAAAATTGTAAATTTTCAAAAATTCGGGAAGTTATTGGTTTCGGTCCGATTTACGAAAATCGAATTTCCATCAGATGTCGACGTTTTGAGGTCCTAGGAAATTATTCTGACTAATTTCAAGATGATGTCCGAGTGTATGTATGTATGTATGTACGTACGTACGTACGTACGTACGTTCGTACGTACGTACGTACGTATGTAAATACCTGTATCTTTTGAATGGATGAACCGATTTTGAACTTTAAGGTGTCATTCGACGCGGATTGTCAATATCTTGAAGCCGAGAGAAAATTGAGCTTGATCGGTAGGGCTCGTTCAGAGATATTCCAAAAATAAAGTTTTTTCAAAAATGTTTTTTTTGAATAACTTTTAATGTGCTCGGTGGATTCATTCCAAAATGGACTGGGCTCTAGAGCTTTATAAGCCGCGTCGAATGCCACCTCAACCATCAAAATCGGTTCATTCGTTCAAGAGAAACCGCTGTCGAAAGAATTAAAAAAAAAATTTTTTTTATTTTTCCTGAAATATCTCAAAAACGACTCGATAAATCGAATCAAAAATTTTATCAGCTTTAGAACTTGACAAAACGCGTCGATTGCCGCCTCAACCATCAAAATCGGTTAATTCGTTCGCGAGATATCGTGGGAGAAAGAAATGCTAAAAAATGGTTTTTTACAAAACAATGGCATACAAAAGTATTTGTGAGCTCGTAGAGCTCGAAAATGTATTCACAATAGCGTTTTCGAGCTCAACGAGCTCGAAAACAGCGGGAAGTTTTGGGGCTGGCCCGCAGGGTCAACTGACAGACCGATTTTTTGTTTTGTTTTTGATGCCTACCCCCGCCGACCAGACGCACTCGCTTCGCTCGTGCTTTCAAATGTCGCGTGGCAGGCATCAAAAACGCAACAAAAAAAAAAGAGAGACGGAAAAAAATTAAAGTTTTATGTATGTCCGAAAGAGAATTTTAACTTTCTTCCCTTGTAGTTTAATATACTATTTTCCGAATTTCGGCAAAATGTCTATTAATTTGTTCGAAATAGGACAAAAGTAAAGTGATCTGATGGTTGAAAGCCACAAAAAGTAATAATTGGCTTAGGGGGGCCGCTCTGCCCCACCCTCTCCTATTTATAATATTCACAGTCTATCATCACAAAATTATGATCAAAAACTAAGCTGTGTAATTTATAAAAATCATCACTCAATATAATAAATTTTAATGAATTAATATCAGAGGATATAGGACCAAAATCTGGTGTAAATTAACGAATTATTATTTGCAACGTTTCGCAATTTATTATTGCTTCATCAGGCTCTACAAAGAAATCATATAATTTAGTTAGTGTTATAATATTTATATGTCTAACCTATATAAACTTAACATACCATAACATTACGCTATACACAGTCAATACACATAATTGCTTTGCTAATTATATACATTCTTTGTATTAGACTACTTTAATAAATATTATACTAACATCAAGTCTATTGTTTTTTGCACGACTCATGATGCGAAGCATCTGAGATGTGCTTTACGATCGAAAAATTTATTTCGCCTTACTTCGGCAACTATTTCAATTATTACACCCTTGTTAGTTTACAGAATTAAGATATTTTGCATACTATTTTGAAGATAATTTAATGGAGATTAGTTCCATACTTTTCAAAAATTTATTTAGTTCAAGAAAAACGGAAAAAACATGAAAATAGTTTAAAAAAGTTTCCTGTCCGTCAAGTATGAAACCCGTATACACAATAACTTGCGAAAAAATGCAGTAATTGAATCAAATTTTTTTTTTTTTAATTCTTTGAAAGATTTGTAGATCCCCTATTGCAAATGGCTAGATAACTCAGTGTCGTTTAATTACAACTAATAAAATAAAAAAAAAGCTGTATAACTATATCTATATATATATATATATATATATATATATATATATATATATCTATGTAAAATTAACATGGATGGTGATATATTGGGTACCATCAGGAAAGCCTACTAATGAAAGTGGTTAAAAAGCAATAGGGCTAAATGTAAACCGACTAAAAAAAAAAGTGGCTAAGTATTACAGTGGAACTATACGAAATGTATAAATTATCAATCATCCAACCAATCATTGTGACTAAATATAAATCTTCACATATTACAAATGTTCTAAATGAAAAAGCGGCAACATATAAAAGTGGCGACATACATTATAAGTACACATGTATACCTATAATCATTATTTACATATATTTTTTTTTTGTTATTAATCGAGATATTTTGAGTAGGTTCTTTTATAATTATAAAAAAAATACTAGTATAATTTAAAAAAAAAAAAAAAAAAATTAATTAATTAAAATTGTATATATTTTAAATTCATTCGTGCTTCCCGCCATTTTTTTGTTATTATTTTATTATTTCATAATAAATGAGCATTATGAGTCGTGCACTTTTGGATTTTCCAAATTTTTTTAATTTTTTATATTCAATACTTTTTTAAAAAACTTTTTAAAAAACCGATCATCCACAATATCACAGTAAATTGTAAGTTGTAAGCAAATAGTATCTACGTGTCACAATACATAGATATATCAAACCTAATCACTATTCACTAATGACATCTATGGTTAGATTAATTAATTACATTGCGCGTCAAATTTAAATTCAAATTATTTACATAAATTATTTAACAGATTTAAAACTTAAATTTTTCAACCTTATAAAGTTAAATTCAATTTATTTAATTTAATTCTACGATATGAATCCAATACATTACTATATAGACTGCTTAAATTATTTGTATCTGTTTTTAAATTCACTGTATCGTTCAAATAAATGGATACCATTTCACTTACATTTTTTTTTTAAACCATTACTTTCTATATCTAGAGTAGTTGTATTACTAAACTCAAAATTATGACCAGTTCTAAAGTGGTGTTTTGCTAATGCCGTCTGTTCCAATTTATTAATATGCATAGTAGGGTGGGCCGAAAATCCCCTTTTTTTTAATTTTCATTATTAATACAAAAAATATTTTTCCTTGTACAAAAAAAAAATTTTTCAGAAATCAAAAAAAATTTTAGGTCGATATCTTAGGCTCGCCAAATCCCGTTAAAGTTAGAAGTTGTTTAAAATTTTTTTTTCAACACATTTTGATCGGAAATTTAATTCTCTACAAAAAAGGTCCTATAATAAAATTACGGAAAGTTGATAGTTACTCAGATAATTGCAATTTTGCTCTAAAAAATGTAATTTTTCAAGATATTATTACTTTTTCAGGGTAAAAAATAAATTTTATCATAAAATTTTCGTAGGAAATTCAATTTTCTACAAAACAGACCTAATAAAGATTTATTCAAAGTTGATAGTTACAAAGATAGTACCAATTCTTGGTGAAAACCACCAAATAACGAGAAATGTGACTATCTAAACATAAAACTGCCATTTTCTGAATAACTATGAATTTTAAATTTTTACCAGAAGACCAATTTTGTAAGAAATTTGATTTTCCATGAAATTTATATGATAAAATTCATCTTTTACCGTGATAAAAGTGATAATATCTTGAAAAATTATATTTTTTAGAACAAAATTGCAATTATCTCAGTAACTATCAACTTTACGTAATTTTATTATAGGACCTTTTATGTAGTAAATTAAATTTTCGATCAAAATTAGTTGGAAAATAATTTTTAAACAACTTCTAACTTTAACGGGATTTGGCGAGCCGAAGATATCGAACTAAAATTTTTGCACACCTCAATCGCGAAAGCGTTAGGTGTGCTTTACTGTCACTCTCTCACTCTCGGCCCTTTCACGGACTTTAAATCCTCTCTAATTTCTTTATAGTACACCAAAGTTGTTAATGATATTAACCATTTTAAAGGAAATTTATTAAGGAACATTTTTCAATGCAATCCTTATTTGATTAATGATGTGATTAATTTTAAAAAAATGATTTAGTCCGAAGCCCTCAGTGCGTCAATTGTGGTGTTCGGACTCGTCTAAACACGATAACTTTCGAAAAACAAGACTTATCGACTTAGTTTTTTTTTTTATTATCTGTGTATTTCTGATCACAAGAACCCTTTCAAAAATTACTATCTGAATCCTTTTTGTTTTGGTGTAATTAATAAAAAACGTGAAAACTGATTCTTCGTGAAAAATTTAGCTGCTATTTTTACTGTTGTTATTATTTTTTTCATTGTTTCTCTCTATCAACTACTGGTGGCAGCACTAGCGTATCAATATGTTTGAAAAAAAAAGCGACATTTAAGACAAAACAAGGCGGGATATTAAGAAAAAAATGTTAGTAAAAAAATATTAAACTGA